>NW_027211691.1:24997500-25000000 GCF_022749685.1 Semicossyphus pulcher
TCCACAACACACCCACTGCACTGCATCACACACACACACGCACGCACACGCACACACACACACACACACACACTGGAGTATTGTAAATCTGGAGCCTTAACCGAGCAGTGAGAGAAAGGCAGGATGTCTGAGGGTATTATTGGAACCAGTTTAAAGGACACTGTGTGTGTGTGTGTGTGTGTGTGTGTGTGTGTGTGTGTGTGTGTGTGTGTGTGTGCGCGTGTGCATGTGCGCGCGCGCACGTGCGTGTGTGCGTGTGCGTGAGTGTGTGAGTGTGTGTGCGTTTGTGTGTGTTTGTTCCTGTGTTTTTTGGCAGAGGTTATATTTAGCCATAGATGATGGAGGTACGAAACACCTTAATGTTTGTTAAGCAGTGTGTGTAAGTACTGTAATTACTTAATTTTGCACTTTATCAGGTGTGTGTGTGTGTGTGTGTGTGTGTGTGTGTGTGTGTGTGTGTGTGTGTGAGAGAGACACACACAAACTGTTGTTACATAAAGCTGCTCAGTATTTCCGCCTCCCTCAGGGTTGCAGCTCGTTTACGTTGAGCACAAACTCGATTAAAAGGTGAATTCAAAGTTTGGTTTCCTCCCTGAAAGCATCTCAGTGATTTAATCAGAGATCAAAAGCTGAACAACTCTTTGTGTTGGTGAGTTTGGCCTCAGTTTTTGCTGCTCTTCTCCGTGGTATTTCTGCTCCACACTCCCCAGAGGTCACCTGTCGCCTGTCGTTACTAATTATCCTCTAGATGAGAGGTTATGTAGGTGATGCCCTTTCAGCTCAGCTGGCTAATAAGCAGGGTTAAGAGAGTACGGAGTCTGCACAAATTACTCTGAAGAATCTGTTTACAGAAAAGCATTTATTTCAGTGTAAGTTTATTCATTTACTAAATCTGACATTTTTAAAGCTGCCTGGTCACTTCCTGGTTTTTCTCAAGCAAAGAATCAGGGTGCTGTCGATCTCGGATCCCATCGGCTATGGTCTGACGACGATATCACCTCTGGGGACACCTGTGAACATACCGGGGCATGTAGCCGCTGGTTAGCGATTATTGACTTCCTGTTCCGCGTGCTGCATTGTTTACAGAGAAGAACCAGATTCTCTTGTGATCGACTTAAACTAATGGCTCTTCAGTTTGCTGAAATAACAAAATCATGATGCAGATTAGGAACAACATGAAGCTTTGTCAGGTCTGTCCTCAGGAGGAGAAAAAAAAAACTTTAAAATGATAAGTTTGTTGAACGGAGGTCGGATCCATCATTTCTGACGCATTCGGGGAAGTCGGGAAATCTGAACGCTGAACAGCTTTCGTGACACAGCGTCAGGGAATTTATCTCAAGTTGAATTTTATATCTAGAACAGATTATTAGCTGTTAGCTGTTAGCTGTTAGCATGCAGGTGTCTGTTCATAGAGATTAATAAGAAGCTAAATCACCATCAGGTGATGCTGATGGGAGCCGGGATGGCATTACGGCGGATTACGTTCCGTCTGCTTTGCTCTCCTCACGGACTGTTTTTCCTGCATACGTCATATTACTCGGACTACGAGCGTACTACAAACGGAAACCAGAACACTTGCCATCTCTAAAAACCACGTCCCTGCCTACAGATTCTACATCTCTACTGTATGAATCTGTAAATACAGATTAGGGTGTGGTTGATATTCCAGTGTAATACAACCTGTAGTGCAAACCAAACAGGGGGGTTTATTGGCGGGTTTGGCTCCCTTCACTCAGGCCTTCAGAGCTGGGTGATGACTGATGCCCGACCTACCCCTCGCTCCTAATCTGCTTCACACCTGTGTTGTCCCCACCATCACCCCCAGAGTCTGAGTCATGGTCGGAGCAGATGCTAATGACCTCATAAGTGTGTTCGTTGTCGTCAAACTGGCCTCTGTCTGTCCCAGTCCGGCCTCATCCACTCACAGGGTGCTGTTTGTTTCTGATGCCTGTTCTTCCATCACTCTGCCTGTGTTCCCCACGTATTGTCAAATGTCTTTGACGTGTAGTTTGACTCATGTCCCATCTGTTAACATGGAGGAGGCGGGCTTTAAGACCTGTACTGCAGCCAGTCAGCAGGGGGCGACAGAGAGGGTTTGGGCTTCAGTTTTTCTTTCATACGGTCTATCTGTTTAACACGGTGAACAGCAGAAACTGTAGCCAACAGGGATGGTGAAGTTTGAAATAAGGAGGGCTAATTAAAGATGCTGTTGAGTTGCATTATGGGAAATGTAGGATCTGGTCATTTTAAAGCTGACCCATAAAATTCAGGGTACTTGGCCTTTATTTTGGTCTTTGACTGGCTCTTTTTAGTACTCAATGTTTATCACAGGCATCAGGGAAGAAGCATAAATTAGCTGAAGAGTCTTTTCTTTTGTGGACACCAAATAAAAACCTGAATTCTGTAAAGCAGCGAGCAGAGCGGCCTGTTTGTCTGCTGCAGCCGTCTGGACGTCAGCTGGCTGTTAAAGACTCCACACAAACCCAGTTATTGTGCAGAG
>NW_027211691.1:25005000-25067500 GCF_022749685.1 Semicossyphus pulcher
TCTAATCACCAATTTGCCACTAATCTCTGTGACAAAGATTATTTAGTTCACTGATGAATGCACCACTTCACATGCACATCGTCTCAGTTAAGTCGACACACAGTTAACAGTATTTGTCTGACTGACATCTGCAGATTTCAGGCTCTTATCTCCGCCCCTCTGGCACCACATGGTGATGAAAACGAACCCTCAGGTGTGTCAGTGAAAGCTGCTCTGACAGCTCCGCTTCCTGAAGACGAGATGAGTCACCGTGCTGATTTACTGACACACAAACTGATGCAAAGAATGTGTATGAGAGAACAAACCTGCTACACTTCTGTGCCATATGTCCTCATCCTGTGTGCGTGTGTGTGAGAGAGAGAGAGAGAGAGAGAGAGAGAGAGAGAGAGAGAGAGAGAGAGAGAGAGAGAGAGAGAGAGAGAGAGCCATGCAGACTGCAGTACAAAAGGACAGATGTCCACTCAGCAGTCAGCAGAAGGGGACGTGCTGTTTGTCCTGGGATCTGTGCGTGTGTGTGTGTGTGTGTGTGTGTGTGTGTGTGTGTGTGTGTGTGTGTGTGTGTGTTTGTTTGCTGCTCTGGCCTCATAAAAACACGTTTATAGCCAGTGTGTCATTTACAGAGCAGAGATTTACACATTCATTTATTCTGTCCCCGTCTCCCTCTGTCATCAAACGTCTTTCTTTCTTAACATTAAACTCTTTTCATACGGCTTTAAGTTCTGAAATCAAATCTGTGGCATGTAGTTTTTTTTTATTTTAAGTGTGTAACACGTGAAACATTTTGCTTCCCAATAGATAGAACTAGCTTTTGTGAATTCCTTCTTTTTTGTTCAAAGATGATTGATCTTTTTGTTAGGGTGAGATATTTTTATGTTACCACAAACAACTGTTAACTTGCTCTCTTCAAAGCAACCAGACTCCACTGACAAAAAGAGTCATTTTACCTTGCAGAACAAGGGAGTTGTTTGCCTTCCTCTGTCTTAGTTTTCCTGTGCTTCCTGTGTGCTACAGAAATATAGTGTTGGACCTGAAGTAACTATTTAACACTCAGGCAATAACACAAACAAACTAACTGATCGAGGCAGTGGTACACAGTGTGATGTTGTAGCAGACCTCTGATCAGCCGGTTGCCGCTCTTAAATTCCAAATATTTAACAACCACAAGATAGAAATATCGTTAAAATTTGCAAGGATATAGTTGACTCTTTGTTCTCCCCTTAATGCCACTATTTGATATCCAAAAACTCCTTTTAGATATTCGTACTTCAGACTCGGTTAGTCAACACAGAGCAAATGTCTTTTTGACAGTGGGTCTGGGCAAGTCGATCCTTTGTTCTGCTACCTGCCATAATGTTTGAGGCTGATATCAGTGTGGCTCCTTTTAAATACAGGTGTCACATCTCTGAAAAATGTAATCTGGCAAATTTTTCTTCTCCTTTGTTGAGCTAAGCTCAATTGAAATTGACTATAGATTGGTTTTGATGTGACTTTTTCACCTGCTCTAGTTAAAAGGTCTTTTTCTCCTCCTTCCTCCTTCCTCCTCCTCTTCTCCTCCTTTCAACTTTTCTGATCCATGTGTGTGACATCCCCCGAGGTGATGTTGAAATCACTTCATATTAACGCTGCAGCTTCCCCGTCCTGCTGCAGGAAAATGATTATAACAGACAATGACAGTGTGCAGTGTGAGTGTACATACACACTGTGGGAAAAGCCCCACATGTTCAGCACTGACCTAATTGTGTGAAGGTACAGAGGAATGGATGTGACATAATCATGTGACCCGCTGATGTCTGCTGGTGTCTATCACAGCCAAGGAGCTGCTGACATGAATTCATCCAATATGACAGGAAACGGATCCCTCGTTTCTTAGATCCCATCTTCACCTCTCACTTTCTTCCTGTCAGATCCTTCCAACTTCACTTCCAAGAATCTTCCAGATCCTTTATTAATCAGATCATTTCTACATCACCTCCTACCTACATCAGACCCTTCCTACCCCAGACACTTTCTGTAAATCTCTCCTATTTCAGATGTGTCCTACATCAATCCCCTTATAAATCACTTCCTTCTTCATCAATCCCAGCCTACATCACTTCCTTCCTACATCAGTCCCCTCCTAAATCGCTTCCTTCCTCCATCAGTCCCCTCCTAAATCACTTTCTTATTCCATCAGATGCTTCTTAACTAAAACAGTTTCTGTCTCAGTCCCTTCCTACATCAGATCCTGCCCACATCACTTCCTTCTCCATCAAATCCATCCTACTTTAGTTCCTTCCTACATCACATCCTCCCGACCCCATACACTTCTATGTCAATATCTTCCCATTTCAGATGCGTCCTACACCAATCACCTCCTACATCACTTCCTTCTACATCAAACCCCTCCTACATCACTTCCTTCTACATCAAACCCCTCCTACATCACTTCCTTTTACATCAAACCCCACCTACATCACTTCCTTCTACATCAAACCCCGCCTACATCACTTCCTTCCTACATCAATCCCCGCCTACCTCACTTCCTTCCTACATCAATCCCCTCTACATCACTTCCTTCCACATCAATCCCCTCCTACATCACGTCCTTCCACATCAATCCCCTCCTACATCACTTCCTTCCACATCAATCCCCTCCTACATCACGTCCTTCCTACATCAATCCCCTCCTACATCACTTCCTTCCACATCAATCCCCTCCTACATCACTTCCTTCCACATCAGTCCCCTCCTACATCACTTCCTTCCACATCAATCCCCTCCTACATCACTTCCTTCCACATCAATCCCCTCCTACATCACGTCCTTCCTACATCAATCCCCTTCATTAGATCCTTCCTACATCGAAACCTTCCTACATCAGATACTTTCTACATCCTTTCCTTCCTACATCACATCCTGCTTACTTCACTTCCTTCCTAAATTAGATAGGTCCTTCATCTCCTTCCTATGCCAGATACCTTCTACATAATTTTCAGGTCCTTCTGACTTGAAATACGTCCTCCGTCAGAAACTTCCTACAACCCCTCCTCCTACATCAGGTACTTACTGCAGTGCCTCACCTCCTTTCTTCCCTCGTTTTTCAGATCTTTTCTTTTTCAGATTTCTCTACATTAGATCACTCCCTCAGCAAATATGTTTACCCTGAGACCTCTCATCCTTTCAATCCATTCCCTCTACCTTTATCAAATTCTTCCTCCTTAAGTATCCTCCTTCTTGTGTCTCCCACATCCACAGTGCAGTGGCTTGGGTTCACCCCCCGAAACACCAAACATGGGTTTTCACTTTTGAATTCTTGTTACTTCCACTCTCTCTATATGTGTGGGTGTAAGTGCTTTCCTGCTTGTGTGTGTGTGGTGCAGCTCTTCAGCTTGTCATATTAGCTCTGCAGGGAGCCCACGATGGATGAATGGTGCTTTAATCTGCTTTGTATTGAGAACAGGGACAATCACCGTGAGAGCAGGATACCAGAGCACACACACAAACTGCCTGAGTCATATTCCTGCAGTTTACAGCCTTATGTAACTCTGAAGGCTAATGGGCTGTTACTGACAACTGATAGACACCAGCAGGATGACTTTATGGCTAAATGAGCTGCAGTGTTTCCTCTGAAGGTCGAGTAAAGAATGACCGCCTGCTGCTCAGTTGTTGTTGTCGTGTATGGGCTGTAAATCGTCCACCCTGCCCTCTGCTTGGCAGAGACGCTGCAATAATTAAGATTTACGTAGTCCCTTGGTCTGATTCATGATGATTCAAACTACGTAAAAACCATAAACCACATGATGCCAACAGGTTACCAGAGATTCAGTTGTGGTTCTAAAATACAAAAGCCAAAGTGTTTCTTTTTTCCTTTACCCTGCTTTGTGAAGAGTAAACCCGGCTTTTAATGTTCGGTGTCTTTCCTGTAGTCACAAATCTACAGGGTACAAAGTTAGACCAAACGTTGTGACTTCCTGTCCGTAGCTCTTCAATGCAAGCCATTCGGTTTCTGCCGAAAATGTTAATCTTTTAAAAACCTCAAAGATTTCTTTTTATAAACAGGCGCATACATTTCCTTAAATCAGTGAGGAACACAACCTTAGGAACTAGTGCATTTCTCTGGGACTATTTTCTGCAGCGGATTAATTCCACATTTGCCGCTATATTGAGTATTTGGCACAGCAGGACGGTGTTTGTGTGATAGAATCAAAGTAAACTACTCTGTGTGTGCATGGAGGAACATGTCCCTCAGTGCTGCAGTTTGACTCAGTGATGTGTTTTTAATAGTAGTAGACAACAGTGGAGCTCTGTGGCGCAGAGGAAGAAGATAATCAGGCTTTCATTGAAAACAACTCTTGTTAGAAGATAAATCCTTCAGAAAGAAAACAAGTAGAATATTGGTCAGCATAAAAGTTGTTTAAATAATAATAACATGATAAAAATATTATTCACAATAGACAAGAATCGAACCCGCTGTTTAATGCCAGCATTCACAGAGACTACTGGTATAACATAGGGCTGTACGATTATGGCCAAAGTGATTATCACGGTTATTTTGATCAATATTGAGATCACGATTATTACTTCATTAACACTTTTGATTGCTTTGGACACTTTCAGTTCCATGCTGCGCTGCATTCAGGCTCATGTACAAATTTAGCATCAAATTAAGACTTGAAATCAGGCTCTTCACCTGAATGTGGTGCATCATGGGTAATCAGTGTGTCTCTGGGCGCTGGGTGGATCGGGTGTCTCTGCACAGCGTCTCTGTACTGGATGTCTGACGTGACGCTGGAGGACGGGGAGCAGCTCGTTCTTCCTCTCGGCCTTCACACACTCATCATGCTGCACTTGGTTCTTTCAGCTGCTTCATGAAGTTAGTCGTGTTGCTTTGCGGCGCAGACGCAGGTTTCATGACCTCTCTGCTGATTATTGTTTCTTCTTAACATCACTTAAACCTGAAACACCTCCAAACGAGCGCTGACGAGCCGTTTCAGGGGACCAGCTCTTCATCTTCTGTTCAGACATTTGACTTTAGTTTCTCCGACCGTCTCTGTTGTTTACTCTTCCTCTCTAAACTGCTGCTGAGAGGTAGGCGCTCATCACCTGACATGCCAGCTCCCCCAAAAGTGAAGCCCGAACCTCTCCATCGCCCCCTGGGGGAGCGGCTGTTTTGAGATGCAGCAGAGTTTTCTATGGGTGGAGCATTTTAAACCACCGTCAGTCATGTTAACTGAATTGTGGGAAGCCAAATATCGTGATCACTTTACGTTTTTACTCTGAAGAGGTCAAAACTCCTGCAGTCCTTGTGGTGTTAAAAACGTCATCTGGAGGGGAACATTGCTCCTTATCAGGTCATCTTAGAGACTCACACTTGTGGTAATCCAAAGTTTTCAGTACTGATTCTGCTTTGGTCAGTAGGTTAGAAGGTGTCCTACTTGTGTCAACAAATAATAAAAGAAATTGTTCAGGTAAGTTCATGAAACATGCATTTGAGTTTTGATCAAACCAGACCTCCAGCCTTAAATTGCTTAATCTCTATGACACAAAGAACCATCTTCTCAGCTCCGACATAAAAACCCTCTTTTCCTTTTCAACATGTATGAAAATCAATTATGGTACATTTGAAGTTCTTTTCACACAGTGTGAAGTCTTCATGTTGTAATTATATCTGCTGTGTGGGTGCATTCAAAGGTAAAATCCACCTCCAGAATCAGTTCTCTCTCTATCATTACTGTGATGGGTTTTAATGTTGAAGCTGATCTCAAGTGTTTCCTCCTTCTTAGTTTCCTCTGTATGTTTGTTGGAATGAATCCCTTGTATGTTGTAACTTCTAATGCAACTTTTTGCCATAAGATTTTGAACATTTTAATACATTTTGCAACACATTAATACTGAAGTACTAAAGTCACCCGGTACATCCCGCAGAGATGATTTCAGGTTAAATATTCCTTTAATTTCACGTGTTTCTTTCCCCTTTTCTCTCCCGCAGGTGAAGTATAAGAAGGATTTTGAAGAGAGTAAAGGTCGAGGGTTCAGCATCGTGTCCGACACTCCAGAGATGCAAAGACTCCGAAAGACCCAGGAGCAGATCAGTATTGTATGTGCGCACACACACACACACACACACACACACACACACACACACACACTTTCTTACTGTATTTTCCTCGTGTTTGCGTGTGCGTGTATGTGTGTGTGTGTGTGTGTGTGTGTGTGTGTGCGTGCGCAAGTGAAATGTATGCGAAAGAGTGGGGTGCACTTTGGTCAGTAAGCACAATCGCACACACACACACACACACACACACACACACACAAAATGTCCACATCATCAAGCCCTCCAGTGTTGAGCACATCAGCTGTTTGAAGAGGAGCTTCTCCTGAAACCAGCGAGTGTAAGTGACCATGTTTTCTATTTATTTTCATGCATGTGAAGCTGTCAGATGTAGTACTAAAAAATGTGTGAGCAGCTGAGCACACCTGGGGCCCTCGGGGAGTCGGGAGGGCGGATTTACTTTATGTGGACTTGAGCTTGTGGGAGAGCAGGTGCTTCAGTAGCTGACCTGAGAGGTTGACGTAGCTCACAGCTTAAATATGTACACAAAGCTTCGGAAACACTGCAGTTAATAGATTTCGGCGGCTTAAATTAACCTTAAACTTTTATGTCTGTCATGTATCTTCCAAGTTTTATGAGGGTGTGATTCCTTTTCTGATGTCTCTGTATGTGTGTGAGAGCGAGTGTGTTCATACAGATGCTCTACCCCTGTGTCTCCCGATGACCCGGTGACCCTCAACAGAAAAGGTAGTGTGTTTATCTTTCTCTGTTATCCTCCATAGTTTCCCTCTTAGAAGTTATTTTAACTTCTACATAATCCTGTTACATCCATCCATCCATTATCTGTGACGCTCATCCTGTTCAGGGTCTTGGGGGAGCTGGAGCCTATCCCAGCTGTTATTGGGCGAGAGGCGGGGCTACATCTGGACTGGTCACCAGTCAATCACAGGGTGACACATAAGCCGCTTTCCGACTGGTCAAAAAAACCCACTATCACTCGGCTTTTTTGCTTAGTGTGAAAGGTTACAATCAGCATTCAGACCCGGGTCACATGACTCTGCAGTAGACCCGGTAATTATCTCCTCGGCTCCGATCGGCATTGATGGGAACACAAAACCCGATTGACACGCTAATCTCCGCCCCCTTTCTGGTGCGTGCTATGCTCCGTCGGTAACTTCTGCGACTCCTCATCATCTCAGCTACAAACTCTGCCCGTCTCCGTCCGAGCAGCGCTCGAACATCGTTCCAAATTTGTCGGCGTCAAGTTTGATACACAAACTGAATCAGTGATAGATACAACAAAGACCTAACCACCGTAACATCTTCACTGGTTACTAACCCTGTCTCCGGCGCGTTTGTGACGTCAGGCGGTGACGCAGCAGAAAAGAGACCGACAGGAGGATACTTCACTGACAATGGGAAAAGAGACAATCTGCATCTATAAGCGGGTTTTCTCTGGTCTGAAAAACCCACGTCAACGTGCTAATTTCGATGGGAAAATGGTTACATTCGACGAGCATGTGTTTGGACTGTGGGAGGGAAGGAGGGAACACACACAGGCACGGGGAGAACATGCAAAGTCCACACAGAAAGACCCACTACGTCTGAACCGGGATTCGAACCAGGAACCTTGTAGCTGTGAGGAGACAGAGCTAACCACTGCACCGTGCACCGTGCTTTGAATACGTTATTGCATAATGTTACCTGCAGTGTAAAAACGAGGTGACATCTTGTGGGTGGCAGAGGGTGGACAGGAATTGGCAGCAGGAGATGGTTGTTTGCAGAATCGATGATTTAATAGATCTAAAAAAAAAACCATAACCTCCAGAGCAGAACTCAGAAAACTTACCCTTAAGGTTGGACAGATTTTATGGAGTTACTCCAAACAATGACATCACGATGAGCAAAAACAGCAGTGTAGGAGTTCAAACTGTGTTAGTTATCGGTCCTTCTCATGTCAAGCCTCACTCTCTTCCTCTGTCGATTTGCATTTTCTTCTTCTCCTCCCTGTCCTTTCTTGTCCATTGTCTTCCTGTCTGTCTGTCGTCTGCCCTCCCCCCTCTCCTGTCCTCCTCTGTTTACCTGACCGTGTGATCTTATTATTCCGCTGCGTAAATACACCACAGATTCTCTCTCCTCATTTGTTCCACTTTAATTAAGACATACACACATTGCCTCTCTTTCCAATGGTGTGACATTCAACCGCCCGCACATCTTTTATTGTATTACTCAGCTATTTTCAAGGTTGACCTGGTGATGAAAGCAGAGGAGAGGGAGAGGATGGTAGTATGAGGACAGTCAGAGAAGAAGACTTAGAGAGGGAACAGACAGAGAGGTTTATGTTCATTTGTTGGTGGAAAAAAGGAAACAAAATAGAAAAGATAGAAAAGATGTTTGGTTTGGATGAATCTCAGTATTTCACACACACAAGTGTGTTATTCTGCTGAGCTGTGGCTGGCAGTGAACCTGGTTCACATCAGGACGAGATCACAGGGATCTCTCCCAGGAAAAGCTTTGTGTTTCCAAACTCATTAACAAGATCTGAGGGAGAGAGAGACAGAGCTCCTGGTCACAAGGCAGCCTTCAGTTTTTTTAGCCATCTCTAAAAACTGTCTTTCCCACTTTAGCTTCAAGTGGAGACAGATTTTCACCAAAGCCGTGAGTCCTCAGAGAGCCTTGTTTACTGTGATTCTGGGTGAGACAGTGATGACTGCAGGCACGGGGTGCAGCCAGGACTCCACTGGCAGGACTCAGCTGTTATTCAGGCCACAGAAGGGATGATGCGTTCAAAGACCTGATTAATTAGTTTTGCTCTGTTGATCTCTGTGTTTATGTCTTATTGGTTTATTTCTACGCAGGATTTTGTACTCCAGATAATCAAGAGAGAATGAGATATTTAGGGCCAGAGCACCGACACAAGGAATTTTTCTTCTTCTTCTTCCTGTCTTTGCCGGAAAGAATTGCATTTTTGGAGTTTTAAACATGCCCGATATGTCATACATTTTTGCACACACTTTGAGTCTGGCGAAAAATTTGATATTTTAGGGGTCGTGGGCATGAGTGTTGCAAAATGGCTCCATAGTACTCCCAAGAACAATTTCCAAAAGGTTACTTGGGTGAAAGTAACATTTTCAAATTTGCACCTATCAAATTTGGTAGGTATATATATGGGGTCAAGATGCACAAAAAAGCCTCTTGCACCTATACCTCAAACCCAACAGGAAGTCAGCCATTTTGCTTTGAATTTCAAAATAAGGCAGATTTTTGGCTGTTGCAGGCTCCACACTTTAATATTAGCTTGTTTTTACATATTTGCATATATGTTGTCTTATGTATACTCTTTAATTGTAAAGTGTATTAGGACTGAATGCTGAGTCTGCACTGCAATTAATAATAATAACAATTACGTTTGATTGAAGTAACACAGAAGAGTTTAAACGCTTCAAACAGGTGAAGTACCAATAAGAGGAAAATAAAAGGCATTTCTGGTATTTTAAACACTGACCCTTTTTTAAAAGAAGTTTTGAAACACTTGGTGTTTTAAATGGTTAGTTCTGGTCCAACACAATATCTCTGTATCACACAATTACTCAAAAAAGCTTACCAATCTAAGCAGGGGTAGACAAGGTAAAATTGCTGTTTTTGTTAATGGAGTCTGGTGTCTTTGAAGGCAGCTGTTTCTGCTAAAAAGGATCTGTCTGTTACAAAAGTGTCTCTCTCTGTTGGGATCCTTTCTGTGATCCTTTCTGTAATTACCATCCAAGGTGGTCAATGGCATAAACAAGTCGAGGTACTTCCATGTCGTCAAATACCAATTCTTTGTCACAGCCCCTTTCAGTGTTTCTCAAATGAACAAGGTAGCGCCTGATTAGCAGCTGTGTCAAGCAAAGTATCGTTTAGCTGCTTTTTTCTCTGTTTCCAACACATTGGAAAGGTTGTAGTTAAATAATGGTCGGTTTGGTCAGTTTCACACACAAAACCTTCTTGGCTAAGTTCAGGAAACACTTCATGCTGTTGGTGGAATTCATAACTTTTGGTTTCGCATGTGATGCCAACTGAGGACTCCTGGTTGAAAGTCTTGGTATGTTTGACCGGTCCATAGCCCCTGACTTCCAACTCAAGCAGAAGGTACCCATCTACATCACACGTTCACCCACCTGCCCTCTTTCTTTTAGGTCTATACATGTTAATATTGTAAATTAAGTTCTCCGTTATGCAGACGATTCAGTGTTATTGGTGATAAAGGAGTCTTTTGTTGTCGCACTGAGCTCTGCTCTGTTAGTGTTTGTGCCATTTGGCAGGAGATGCTCATTTGGCTGAGAGACAGTCAGATCTGCTCTGCTGGGTCTTTATCAGGTCGTTGTCCTGTTTACCTCAACTGCCATCTGACACTCACAGCACACACCAGACTACCTGCTGCCTTTGAGTCTTATATTGGCTTATAACTTGTCTCCACAGTCATCACTCACACAGAGAAGTACTAGCTGTCTTTTTATTCATTCTTTTCGGTTCCTCATCTCCTTCTTGACTTTGTGTTATGAATTCTTGTTTTCTTGCACCATCGTCCGTCTCATTGTGTAGTCCTAATATCCCAGGAAGATGAGAGGGTGACATGGCATCAATTGTTCCTTTGTTGTCATGGTTGGTGTAAGCAGGACAGCAGGAAAAGGACCCAGGCTCAGATAATTCATGCAGAAAGTTGTGCTGATCAAGGATTTATTGATAAAAGAAGGTTTGAGGGCTCTCCGGATTTGCAGGAAGGCAGGTACGATGATATAGCTCCAGGTGACAGTTTTATACACATGGAAGTTTAAGCGTTAGTGAAGTTTTGTGCAGTCTAAGTGTGTGGTAAATTTAACATTCCTTCCAGCTTACTCACCTTCTACCCTTTGACCTACACACAGACAACAGACACACATTCATGCAGCATGTACCAGTCTTTGCTTTGGTACCGCACACCCAGCACTGGCACGGTGACTCAGATGAAGGGCACGGTGGCGATAAGGTCTTGAGTAGAGGGCTAAATGTGGAAGTTATGAGTGATAAGAAGTACCCGATGAACCGACACCCAGAAGACAGTCAGCCATCACAGGAGGCAGTCAGGACTAGACGGGCAGTTTGGTTGCTTACAGGTTTATAATTCAGATTTAACGAAGAAGGTGAGAAGGGGAGCCCAACATCAAAGAAACGGAGAGAGCGTGCAAGACATTCAGAAACAGGAAGGTTAACAAAGACGCTGAACAAGCCTTAAAGAACCGGGAAGGAGACATGAGAAGATCATTACAGCAGAGAAGGCAAAACACTATTTAAGATATTCAGAATCAGTGAGTAAGTGAGACATTGTTCGGGGCAACTACAACGATCGGAAAGGTCAAAAGCTAACCCAAACACTGACGACACCGAGAGGAAAATTCAGCGCGAGACGACCGTAAATTAGACAAGGTGAGTACAACATTGTGGAGGCTGATTGCAAGAACAGGAAGCCGAGGAAGCTAACAAAGTGCACTGAAAAACATTGATATGCTACGACATTCAGAAGGTGTTTCCTGGAAGGGTGACAAAGAGTCTGGAAGGAAGGACTGAGGAATTTACCTCTGTGACTTTGATGAAGCTGAAAAGGTGACCTTGACCCTGTGTGGACAACCATACCGCGAAGGATTCAACAGACAAGAGAGTTGGGCAGAGTGCGACAGTGGACAGTTTTAGTAATAAGTGGTATTTTCCAGTTAATGTTTTGAGTTTTTAATGGATTTTCTTTGGTCTGTGAGATGGTTTTCAGCTGGTTCGTAGCCCTTTAGATCCATAGAAGTCTGGACCTGGACCTGTATACTTTACCAATATGGAAGTAAACACATCCGGCGTCCAACTGTAACTCTGTAATCTCAGACTTAGACTAGTCTGTCTTTTCTTTGGTGCTGTTTCAAGTATTGGCGAGTACGCTAGCCCGTGCATCAGTCTGATGATGTAACTTTTAAGCCCTGAATAATATCAACTTGTTTCACCCTTTTCTTCTTCACCGCTCCAGAACAGTAGCCTACAGAGAAACCTACGCTGCTCTGCCACCATGGAGGTACTATGACTGCCACCAGTTAATGTTGTTTCAGAGCAGCAAAGAAGAACCGATTTCTGGTCTTTTATTACGTTACAATAGCAAACAACAACAACAGCATCCTTATTTATTCCGAGATTTATTTATTGATCTTCATTCTGACTGACTGTCAAACTGCTCAACAAAAGTAAGTTGGCTGTCATACACTCTCTTAGGCTGGTAATCCAAAAGTGACAGCAATCATATCACAAACAAACGGGCTTTAAAGTTTGCAGTGGGTGTTTTTAGTTCCTCAAATGGCAAATTCAGGCATCAGAATGGAACATATACTTTTAATGCAAGTTTGATCCAAGTTTGCCAAAATAAAAACACATCGCAAAAACCAGGTTTTTATGAAGTTATTCTAAACATCTACCTCATAATAATTTCTACATACCCTCACGTGACTTTGTACCAATTTGGACCCATTTACGGAAATATTAGATGCTTAGATCAACTCCTGCAGGCGTGTTAGAAGTCAGGTATCATTAATTGCTATTGTAGTCATCCTGAATTGGCGGTCGTAGGCGATGGATGAGTCAAACAATGCACAGCTTTCACCCAGAAGACCAGAGCTCGAACCCCTGTCTGACAAAGTCAGTGTTGAAAGGGGGGCACATGTTTCATATTTGACCAAGGCCCTCTGGCACGAGTCTGCGTGTTGTTGGAGTTGTCGGACGTCCTTATCTCCTTTTCTTTCGTGAAGGATGTTCCAGTGTTTTCTGTGCTTAAGGAGACACAAAAGGACACATTTAAGCTCCTTTCCTTCGATTTTAGAGAACTTGACCAGCTCTTATTGTGGCTACTTAGGTACGTCTGTGTTATTTAACTCACTTCTGCAAATCAGCCCCTTTAACTTCCCCTTTAATGATCCGGACCTGATCCTTCTGTTTTCTCTTACCTTCTTTTTATTACCTTTGCTGTCCAGTCTGTTTAATGTTTTTTAGTGTTTTATTAAGTTACATACATAGAAAATAGCATTTTGAGTGCCCTGAACCTAAACATTGATGTGCTTTGTCCTCAGAGTTTACTGACATGGAGGAAGAGGAGGCCCCAGCTGCTCCGCTGTCTGTTGGAAACATGAAAGAAGTGATGACAGTGGAGGGAGAGCAAGAAGTGTCTTTCCAGGAGACGGTGGTAACAACAGTGACCACACTTACCACAATTGTGGACACGACTACGGCAAGGACGGGTGCCGAGGGGAAGGAGGAGGTCGAACCTGACAAAATGGAGGAGGAGGAGGAGGAGGAGGAGGAGGAGGAGATGGATAAGGAGGAAAAGGTGGCAGAGATGGAGGGAGGAGAAGAAGAGAGTGGAGAGGAAAAGGAGGGTCAAGCAAAGAAGCTGTTGGGAGTTTGGGAAGCAGAGGTGAGAGCTTCCTGCTACTTAACTCGACATAAACAAAATGAAATATTCATCTCAGTGAAAGCTTCAAAACAATCAGACAGACCAAACAGAATAATCATGAGGGACCGAATCAGCAAGCGCTCAGGCCTGCAGATCTTTATAGATCTGTTCCGTGTCCACGAACCAGCTGATTCATTATCTTCTAGACTTGTTTTGTGCTCGTGTGAGATTTTGGGGAAGCTCAGGGGATGAAGAAAGATTTTAACAAAACAAAGATCTCTCTCAGCTTTTTGGGGCGGCGGTTTAGCTCAGCGGTTTGACCGTGCGTCCCACGTACAGATGCAACGGTCACGGGTTCGATTCCCACCCTTGGCCCTTTGCTGCACATCATCCCGACTCTCTCCTTCCCTGTTTCCAACACTGTCCACGTTCCTCTCTCTCTCTATAGGCATTAAAAAAACACACTGCATCCCTCAGCTTCTTTATTCACCTGCACAGTTAAAATCAGTTTAACGCCTTTGACGGAATTCAGAATGATTTGAATCATTTCTTTTTCTTGACTTTGAATCGTCACAACAAATAAACAGACTATAATCCTTATTATTGCAGTAGCTGATGTCATCTCACAGGAGGCAGTTTTCTATTATTATCTCTCCCCACCTGAGACCTCTGAGGCTGGAGGCATCATGTCTTCATGTTGCCCGCCCATCCATCTGTCCCTCACATTCATGTAAACTCCACATCTCAGCGACGCCTGCAGGGAACTTCATCCAATTTGGCACAAACATCCACCTTAACTCAAGCACGACCTGACGGGACGTTAGTGGTCAGAGGTCGAGATTCCTTTTCGAAACGATTTTGGACATAAAAATTAAGAAGTGACGACACAGTTTTTCACACAAACAAGACAAACGTTAAACCTCCCTGTGACAGCAATGTGTCCTGGAAAAACACTTCTTGCCATTATGTCACTGCGTCAAAGAAAACGATGCCATCCACAATCATTAACGGACAGTCTCCCCTCATGAGTCGACCTAAAGAAGGAGAGACGTTCTCAGGTCTTATCTTCTTCTTGCAAAGGATGTCGGCGTGATTTTTCTGGGTGGTTTGGCCTGTATTTGATAGATACAGCTGTAGAGAGACGGGGGATAGAGAGAGGGGACGACATGCAGTAAAGGGTCGGACTTGTCATTCTGTGAGGATGTAAACTGGAACTTGACTGGTTGTTGGAAACACCTGTGAGGCTGTAATTCTACTTTTCCTAAATATAAAAGATGACACGTTTTCAAATGTTCCAGCTCTTTGCTTTTTTAATTAGATCATTCTTTCTATTAATCAGATTTCCAGCTTTAATACGCGGCTGCTCGGATTGTTCCCAAACTGTGGCTGAGTCCTGTGTACTGCCTCGCGCCTTTGAGGATTCTGCTCTCTTTGATGAAGTCTGCTGAGAGGCAGATTTAGTTTGTCTGCAGAGAAACCCCCCTCTGGGCTCTGACTGGGAGTCTTTGTGTTGACCTTGGCGTGGGACATCGCCTGGCACTGCAGGTTCTCATTCAGGCTCAGAGAGGATTAGTGAAACTACAAATGAAAATGTGCCATTATTAGCTTTTGATAGCTGGATTTTTAGGACTCAACCGGCCTGTTAAGTGAGCGAGGGATTAACGGTGCATGAATAAGGAAAGTTTCCTGCGGTTGACTCACAGGTTTCTCTGTCTCTGGATCATTGTTGGGCTCAGACGGATAATTCAGTTTGCCAATATTGTCTTTTTATTACCAATTTAGACCAAAGTAAGTGGAGAGATGTAGGATCCATGCTGCCATTATAGATGGAAACACTGGGTACTCATCTTTATGGCATTACAAATGACTTACTGTAGATACGGAAAATCTCAGCACAAAATATGTAACTTTTGTTGTTACTTCTGATTACATTTACCTTAAGTCTCCTGTGCACTTCTGTGTTGTCAGGCCTCCTCTGATGCAAAGCCTCCTCTACCAGACCCGGCGTTTAACAGGAGGTGCAGCCTGCTCGTCAGCGAGGTAACTTCATTCATTCTCTCTTCACGATTCTCTTTCATGACTGTAGTTCAGGTGCGCTTCGTGTGTCAGGTTCATGGGTTATTACAAACAATCAAAGAGCAACAGGTTCCTCTAACTCTAACTAAAAAGCACTTTTTACAGAAGAGATGGATGCTGTGTGTCAGTATGTATTTGGGAACTGTCTTATACACAAAGTAGGAGCCAAACAAACATAAATGTTTAAAGTCCTTTTCCCTGCTGGATCAGAGAAAATCCCTGCATTCCCTCGCCGTGTTTGAAAGTTCCTCATTTAAGAGTCAGAAACTCTTTCTGTTAAGCCCCTCTGTTTCAGTGTCCTCCTACCTGCTGAGTATAATTAGTGAACTGAGCACGAGTTGCACTTATAAGGCTCATGATTGGCTATTTGACCGTATCTGCTCCGGTGTTTTTAACTGGTGGATAAAATATTTTTGGATGTGAACTTTTCCACACGTGTAAGCAGCGAGGCGTCTTCCTCCTCCTCCGCCTCCTATTCGCTTCTGAGCTGAATGCATGATTGCTATTGGTTACCATCCCCCCAAAGATCCAATGAGTGGCTCTTATTTAACTCAGAGGGGATGCATGCTCAAAGGAAAAACGCCTCTCGACTCCTGCTACGGCAGTTTGACGCTCTTATTTGGCAGTTAAAGCGCTGAATGAGGGTGAATGTCGACGTAGGATGTGGGAGGGTGAGATATTGATTCCCTGCTGTGAGTCAAACTTGGCAGCTCGGCTCTTTGCAGCAGCAGTGACTCATCAGCCCTGGTGGAAGCAAGTCAACCCACTTCATAGAATCAGCTCCACTTCTTCCTCCAGCTGCTGTCGCCCTGCTGCCTGTCTGTGTGTCCCTGTATCCGTCTTCAGACACGCAGGAAGACAGTTCAGGGCATCACTTTTACAAGTTTAGTCTTTGATGACTCTCTGCCATCATCCAGAAGCTTCCCCCAACATCAGGTAGTGCAGCAGCAGGATTGTGGATCTGTGATAGTTCAAGCCTTTGCAGGGCCATGCAGAGGCCGTCTACGCTCTCCTCTGCAAAGACACATTTTGGTGACTCAAAGGACATCGTAGCTCTAAAGGTCCGGTACAAAGGACATGACAGCCCGGAAATCCAGCTGGCAACGAGCACAGAGGTCAGATGTTCCAGGATACAGCCAAGATTTGGAGAAGTAAAAGGCATGACAGCTCCTAACATGCCACTGATAACTGACGCAACCATGGAGGTCTAGTATTCCTTTAGCCAAGCCCTGGTGAAACAAAGGACGCCAAAGCTCCCGACATCCAGCTAGAAACTGACGCTGGCAAAATGCAACCAGTGGCCAATCTGACTAATCCTACTTTAGTGCCTCCCCAAAGCAGGGAAGGAGTCGTAGACGGCCACAAAGACGGTCCCACCTGCCTGCATGCTCGGGCTGTGGCCAGTGTCTATCTTCTTCAACTTTTCCACGATGTCCACCTTGATTTTTACGTTTGAAAACCCGACCCTAGCAGAGTCGGCATTGGGAAAAGTTTCCAAGTGCCGAGAGCCTCTCCAAATGAGTGATTTGTGGTCACACATTTGTCATCATTGTCCAATAATAATCACAAAACTGAAACCAACATGAGCAAAATAGCATCTCATATCTTCTGGCACTTTCTGTTCTGTGGCCCACTCTGGATCTTTCACAGATTGGGGTGGACAGCTTGCCATCTGTGGATGAATTCAAATGTTCTCCTGGGACTGCTCAACAAAATCTGTCTGTTTTTCAACCAACCGTCCAATCAGACCCAGCAAAACAACAAACTGCAGCACATGTTGCAAAGAATTTCCATCAGCACGTTGGGCCTCGTACGTCCTGTAAAGTAATGCACTATATGACAAAAGCAAGATGTGTCTGAGGGAGTATAAACTGCTCTTTCTTAAATCACAACTTTGTTTAGGGATCAAACGCTTCAACAAAAACTGATCAGAAATGATCACAGAAAGGGAAAAATGAGTGAATGGATGAATTGATTGGGTGGATCAATGGAAGGATGTTGGATATGGATAGATCATAGATTGATGGATGAAAGAACAGATGGATGGATTGGTGGATAAATGGTTGGCTAGAGGATGAGTGGATGAATAAATGGATTGATGATGCAGGGATGGAACAATAGAAGGATTGATTCATGGATGAATAAACAGTTCTTTATTCATGCTGCTGACGGCTCCTTTTACAGTAAAGCTTTGCAAAACCACGAACACAACGCTCTTCTTTGGGATGAAGAAGCAGGAGTGCAATAGAAGCTTGATTGGAATATGAACACACACAGACTTAAACACTCTTTGTCTCCGCCCTGCAGGTGAAGTATAAGGAGGACTTTGAGAAGATGAGGGGTCAGAGTCTGTTTGTTCCAGGAGCCGAACTCATCCACTCCAAGAACATCAGCGCTGTCATATCTGAGGTCTGCACACACCACATACATGACTGAACTCTCTGTGAAGGAATGATTACCAGACCCAAAATATGCCCTTATTCTTTAGGTCTAGAATTGGTCCTGGTAAAGATAGAAGTACCAGAGCATACGGCTTTCAGTCAGTCTCATATCCACTGTTGTGATTATTTTTACCTTTAATATGTGTCTGTTTCAGTCAAAGTACAAAGAAGAGGGAAAGAAGGAAGCGTCCATGTCTTTGTACTCCATCCTGCCAGAGACTCCTGAGACTCAGCACGCCAGAGAGGCTTCAGAGCTGCTGAGTGAGGTATCTGATGAGAGCATTGCTCCGTAAGACCCTCAGCAAGCTGTGAACAAGCTTCATTTGAAAGCATTCTCAACCTAAGACACGAGTGGTTTCTGAGCCTCAAATACTGAAATATCTGATGATTATCATTGATTTTGGGTGATATTGATTATAAAAGAGGATTCCAGCGCTGAAGCTGTGTTTGTTTGTTTTTCAGGTTAAATACAAAGGAAATGTGAAGACGGAGATTTCCTCCTCTCTTTATTCTCTGCTGCCGGAAACAACAGAGACCCAGTTTGTCAAAGAGCTGACCGAGTTACTGAGCCAGGTCAGACATGAGGGGATGGGAAAGGATGGAGGGATGGATGGATGGATTGGGAAAGGATGGATGGATGGATTGTCTAATAAATGGATAACGAGAGCATGAATGGCTGAATGGAAGGATGAATGGGTTGGTGGATGGATTGATTGGAAAGAATGGATGTAAAGATGGAAAAATGGATGGATGGATAAATGAAAGGGTGGAGGATGAATGGATGAATAGATGGATGGCTGATGGCTCATATGGACGTATGGATGGATTAATAAAAAAAGGATTGTAAATAATGGATGAACAGATGTTTAGATTGATGGACAGATGAATGATTGATGGATGTATGGAAGAATGAGTGGGTGGCAGGATGATGAACAAATGAGGCTGTCTGGATGTTTGGCAGAATTGAAGACAGGATGTAAATGAGCTGATTGGTGGATCGATGGATGCTAGAGGGTGAGTGATGAGTGCATGACAAGAGCAAGAATGGATGAAATGTATAGATTGACGTAGAGATGGATGAATAGGTGAACAGCTGGATGATGGAAGGGTTAATTGATAAATTGATGGCTAGAGAATGAACGAGCAAGAGATGGATAGATTAGGATGACTGGATGAATGGTAAAAGGAGGGATGAATGATTGGTTGTAATGATGGATACATAGGTAGATTGACTAACAGGTGGATAGATGGATGGATTAACATGATACAGGGTTGATGAATACATGAATGAATGGATTCATGTGGGCACAATTAGGGAATTAGAGTGCTTGGGTTCTTCTTTGTTTTATAAATCCACTGTTTTTGGTTTGGACTTGATTAAAATGTTGTCTCCCTGACCATTAGTCAAAGTAAAACCCTCTCTGCTCCCCAGAACAAGTACAAGGAGGAAGGAAAGAAGGAGATGAGCAGCAGTTTGTACTCTCAGCTTCCTGAAACCTCTGAGACGCAGCTGGCCAAGGCCGTCCACGAGTTCCAGAGCGAGGTACTCCAACAGGATATTCATTCTGACTTAAACAGCAGCTGTGTTTCAACATATTTCATCAGTTATCTCCAGTCTGGGCATCAACGTGCAGAGTTTATTTTATGCAGCAGCTGCGGGCTCCATTAAGCTGCGAGGCATCCCACTGCAAATGAATTAGACACCAAGAGCAAACACATATATCTGACTTGAACTTAAGCCATCAGGAGAAGTCATGGTTACACAAGTGCCACTAAAGCATAAAGTCGTGTACCAACAGTGGTCTTGTTGATCCGATACAATCTGATCTGATGTTGTTTTGCAGAAAAAGTACAAAGAAGACGGGAAGAGAAAGGCCTCCATCTCCCTCTATTCCCAACTCCCCGACACTCCAGAGATACAACACGCTCTGGAGGTGTCGCAGCTTCAGAGTGAGGTAACCAAACACGCACACATTGGAACATTTCAAAGCATATGAGGCCCTTTTTATCTTATGACAGATTTTGGGTTCTGAATGTAGTAGAAAGTAGAAGTAGAAGATCAAATCAGCGATTAGATCACTTCAGCTAGCAGCCACGAAAGGGGCTGTAATGGCTGCAACAAAAGAGCCTGATCAAATACGTCCGATAAAAGTTCTTGTTGTTTCCACTGACAGGCTCCGATTGTTATTCTAAGCGTCTGACAACATAACACAAAGGATCCCTACAGAGACAGACCCTTTTAAAGACCAAGATGCTGCTCTGTAAACCAGAATACGCTGTTACATCGCCCTCTTCAAAGCCACCAAACTCCATTGAAAAAACAGTAACTTTACCTTGAAGAGCACGGCGGTTGCTGTTCTACTCCTGCCTCAATTACTTAGTTTGATTGTGCTTTTGTGTAACACAAATATTGTGTTGGATCTGAACTAACTAATTTAAACACACCAGTCTCACTAAAACACAGGGAAACTGATCCAACAAGGCAGCGGTACACCAGCGACTCTCTAAGTTAATTTACTGGTTTTGTTAATGGAGCCTGGTGGCTTTGTAGAGATCAATGTCACTGCTGATTCTGGTTTAAAAAAAGAAGCCAAAGGCCTCTGAAGGGATCCTTTCTGTCAGTTTGTCAGACAAAAACAAAACAAGTTCCCAGGATAAAGAATACCACATTGCCCTTCAAGCACAACCAGTAGTTTTAACCCAACACACCAACAGCGGTTACACTGTCCCTCATGTCTCTCTCTCTCTGTCCCTTACACTCGTGTTCTCAGGTGAACTATCGCCCTAAGCTGCTGGTTAAAGGAGCTCCGTCCTCTCTTTACTCTCAGCTGTCCGACACCACAGAGATCCAGTTTGCCAGAGAGATGACTGAGCTGCAGAGTGAGGTAGAGCACACTGTTTACACCGTGTACAAAGAGGTCGTTATCTCTGTTACCAGTGTTAAAGTCAACATTTGGTTGATGTGTAAAGTTCATTCCATCGTATTTACGTGGGGAATGTATTTGATTTGCTTAGAAACAGCCTGGAATTTGTGTTTAGGTTTAACAAGTCAGAATTAAGGCTATAAAATAACACAATAATAACAACGTTCAGAGCTTTTAATTAGGTCCTGCGATTGTTTTGCTACACAAACATAAAAACGCTGATGGTTTTTAGTGTGTGAGGAGATTTAAGAGAGAAAAAGCAACGTAGAAGTGGTAAATAAGCACAAGATTAATATTTTAATTGATTGACAGATTACAGTTTAATCACAGACAGAAATAAATCTGTTTTCTCCACCTCTGAATCTCCAAAATGTTTTCCTTTGATGTTTTTAAAGAAGGACACTCTCAGTCGGCCGTAACAAAATCTCATAAAGACGATTGAGAACAAGCAGACAGTCGATAAAACCTCTGACAGTTAGTTTTGAACTGTTCCCTTAAATCACAAAAGCATTGCATTAAATAAGACATAGTATCATCACTCCTGCTAACGGCAGAGGCTCACTTCTGACAGGTCTGTTGTCCTCTCTCAGAGTAAATACAAGGAGGGAGGCAGGAAGAGCCTCTCGCAGAGCTTTTACTCTCAGCTCCCAGAGACGGCAGAGCTTCAGTTCGCTAAAGGTGTGGCTGAGCTGCAGAGCGAGGTAAGACCATCTACCACAAATACATGCACAATTTATCAGCACTCAAAAAAAGTGGACAATTGCTTTTTGTGTGTATTAAAAACCTCAAATGCGTTTTTATTTTCAGATGCGGTACAAGGAAGCGGGCAAGAAGGGCGTGAACTCGTGTTTGTACTCTCTTCTGCCGGAGACGTTGGACACGGCTCACGCAAAGGAAGTGTCTGAGCTGCTCAGTGAGGTATGATAACATCACATCAAATAAAGTCACAGACAATAACAACAATGATGTTAGGTAAATAAATGAGTTAAAGGGGAATTCTGGTACTTTTAGACCTTGGCCTTATTTCACAGATTATAGTTACAAAAACTTTTGGAATTGCTCGAGTAGATTGCTTCAGCCGGCAGTAGAGAACCTTTCAAGTCAATTTACGTTTATTTCACTTAAAGTCCTATTTTTACACATTTTGGGTCTAAATTACAAATAGGTAAGAAAAAGTTCTTGAATTGCTCCAGTAGACTTCTTCAATCAGCAGCTTTGGAACAGGCTGTAATGGCTGCAACATAATCCTTGATGGGTCAAAGGTCGTCCACTAAAAGTTCTTGTTTCCACTGACAGGCTCAGATTGTTATTCTAAGTGTTTGTAACAAAAAGGTCTATCTCTGTAGGGATCCTTTCTGTAATGTTGTCAGAGGAAGATGATTGTTTTAACCACACACAGACGTTACATCGCTCTCTGCACACACACCAGACTCCATTGAGAAAAACAGTGATTTAACCTGACAGAAAACAGGACTTGCTGCTCTACTTCTGCTAGTTTGTTTGTGTTGTTTTATTGTTTTGGTGTTTTGAGTGGTTCATTCAGATCCAACACAATATTTGTTTATCTCATAACACAAACAAAGGATTACGTTGCAGCCATGACAGCTGGTTTAGCGGCTGCAGGTTGAAGCTATCTACTGGTGCAATTCATTGCTTTCAATGAGAGCCTGCATGATTGTTTTTTTTTTTCTCTTAAAAAAAAACTAAATATTTTTTATTCTATTAAGCTGACATTTACTTTCCACTTGTTAAAAATATAATCTCAAAGACTTTCATGTAAATAAATGTCTGTTAAGTCTCCATCGCCGAATGAGGTAACACAATGTGACTGAGCCTATGGCCCACTGATGAAAGCTATTTGCAGTATGTAGTATTATTATGGGCTGGGTGTCTGTGGCGGCGCCCAGTTAGTGACGCGTTCTCCATCAGCCAGCAGTGGTTGGTCTGCCAGAGAGGGTAGGCGGAGCTAAGCGGCTGCTTTTCCGCTCTCTGCAAGTGTTGCGAGTAAACAGTAATCTACTATGGCTGAACAAACAAAGAAAAGATGGATGACTACAGATACAACTTCAACAAGAAGTGAAAATCCAAAGAAGAAGAAACAAACTCGACGCTCAGATGAAGCAAACAGTCTGAAAAGGAAAGCGACCGTCAGCCAGGAAAATCAAGAGTTACAACCGGAGCCGACCGTGGACGTCACACATGCAGCACTGTCTGGATATCTGGGAAGTGTGCGCCCGCAATTACCATTTATCGCCATGGGTGCCACCAAAGAGAACGTAACTGAGATCTTTAAGATTACAGCTCTAAATCCAACATTAGCACACGACGCTTAAATGACTTTTGTGGGAATCTCTTCTGCTTCTGTTATTTCTTAAAAACTCACAGCAGCATTAAAGTAGGAGATCATAAATTCTACATTTTATTCTGCTATAGAAATGTAACGGTGAATTTTGTGGGGTTTAATTTGTCTTCAACGTGCCCTTGTTTTATCATGGTGTGACTGCAGGTGAAGTATAAAGAGGACGGTAAGAAGGAGATGAGCATCAACCTGTACTCTCTGCTGCCTGAAACCATCCACACCCAACACGCTAAAGAGGTGTCAAACCTGCAGAGTGAGGTACTTTCTTTTCTATACATTAATGACTAGAAATGTTGTCTTCTCTGACTGCTGTGAACCTCGAGTCACTTTCTGGAAGATTTCCACTTGATAATTTAAACACTCAGCCATGGAGATCGTTCCTTTGATAACTGTCGTGTTAATGAATAGTCAGGAATTCAATTCAGCTCAAGGACTTTTTGTGTAGAATGTTAGCATGTGTTAGCATGTGCAGCATTCACATCTATTCCAGTGCATTTATCCCCTCCTGTCTCCTGCAGGTGAAGTACAAAGAAGGTCTGAAGCAGAGGATTCAGAGCAGTTTGTACCATCAGCTCCCAGAGACCACCGAGACACAGCTGGCCAAGCAGATGTCTGACCTGCAGAGCGAGGTACAGGACAGGAGGCCACTCTTTTTCTTGTTAACATGTTTAAGGAAGATTTTTTCATTTTTAAACCTGGGCCTTATTTTTTTATTTAGGGCTCTAAATGAGCCTAAAAATGTTTTGTTAATGCTCCGGTAGATGTCTTCAGCCAGCAGCTGTGAAACAGGCTGTGATCACTGCAACGTAATCCTTGGGGACAAATGCTCCTGATCAAAGTGCGCCCGCTAAAAGTTCTTGTTGTTTCCACTGACAGGCTCAGATTGTTATTCTAAGTGTGTGACAACATGACAGAAAGGATCCCTGCAGAGATAGACCTTTTTGTTACAGAGGAAGAGGATTGTTTTAACCACAACAGGCCTTTACAACACTCTCGTCGAAGACACCAGACTCCAGTGAAAAAAACAGTTATTTTACCTGACAGAAAACAGGAGTTGCTGGTTCGCTGCCTTGATCGGTTAGACAAGTCTGTCTGCGTTTTTGAGCAGCTTTGTTTTTTTAAATGATTTGTTCAGATCCAACACAACATCTGCGTAACACATTATAACACAAATATGAATCATTGAAGGCAGTGGTAGAAAAGAACTTCATGTGTTCAGGGAGGTTAAATTATTGTTTTTGTCACTGGAGTCTGGTGGCTTTGAAGAGCAGAGGCCTTGTGGTTAAAAAAGCTTCTTACTCCTTCATATTATCTTGAAGGTTAAATAAGAAGACACCTCTCCGCCACTTTTCACTCTTACAGTCGAGTTTGAGGTTTATGTGAAGCTCTCCTGCAGAGAACAAAGTCCTCAGCACTGAGTTGGAAAAAAATGACGTAGGAGTGTTTTCCGTCCTTATGCAGACTTATAATAATCTATTTTAAAACATATTTTGCATTTGAATTACAAACTAATCTCTTAATAGTCAGTGCTAGATAGATTAAAAAGGCCTTTTTGGCCATGATAGTGGCGTGTAAATAAAGGCAGAGCATCGAGACAGTAATGTGTGTGTGTGTGTGTGTGTGTGTGTGTGTGTGTGAAGGACGTTTTATACCTCTTCATCACATTTCAAAAGAAAATCCAGTCTTTCAGTCACAGGAGCAGTGAAGCAGCAGGAGGTAAAATTTGCTAAAGCAGTTAAAGCTCCAGATGAAGAGGGTTGAGCTAAATATGAAGTTCTATTATGAGAATAAAAACCTCTGTGTTCTGTGGAGCTGCTCTCAGGCAGCAGTTTGAAGCACTCTCTGAAGCATCACTTCATCCAACGCATGGAACATCACTCAAACTGAGATGCTTTCTAAAGGCAGAGAGGCAGGTTATTAGAGTTACTGTATGATTGACACAATCCTATTTACTTAATGTTAATGTCATATTATTATTTCTGTATGTTGTTACTGCAGTGTTTGTTTGACAGTTTGGCAGCAAATAGGCCGTACTTAAGTATTCCCCTGTACCCCTCAGATTGTTATTCTCTGTGCTGAAAAACATCACAGAAAGGATCCCTGCAGAGAAACACCTCTTCGTTCTTTATGTTAGGTAAAGATTCCTTTGTTAAAGCTGCTGTGAGGAACTTTCGGTTTGTGTTGATTTTGGCGCCCCCTGTGGACAAAGCTGATTTTGTCCTGTACGTGCTTAAGTGGTGTTTTTTAACAACAAATCTCCTCCTGCTTTCTTTAACACTCACATGAATCACTCACTTTAAATTTCTGCCCTGGAAAATGTAAACAAAAGCAGCGTGCAGCTAATCTCTTTGTCCGACACCTACCCCCCCCCACCAGCAGTTTAAACCATTAAAAATAACTACACTGAAATAATCAGTCTTGCTGTTGATGTTCTGGTTTGCCTTGCAGCTCATATAGAGTCATCAGAATAAATTTCACTCTGTTTTATAAGCAGCAAAAAACTCCTGACAGGAGCTTTAAGCAGAACAGCCATGACTTTGCTCTCTTTTAAGCCACCAGACTCCATTGACAAAAGCAGCCATCTTGGACCACAGGAGTTCTGATCTACAGCTGCCTCACTTGATTGTCTGGGGTTATTGTGTTACACAAATATTGTTTTGGATCAGTGCTAACCTTTTTAAATTTCACACAATAAAAGACGCTAACTCGTGCGTTCTGCGAGGTGAAATGACTGACTTTGTCAATGGAGTCTGGTGGCTTTGATGAGAGTGATGTAGCTGCTCTGTTTGGTTTCAAAATATTTCTCTAACAAAAAGGCCCGTCTGTGATGGGATCGTCCTGTCAGGTTGTCAGACACTTAGAATAACAAGCTGAGCCTGTCAGGGGGATTTAATCAGGCACATTTGCCCTAAAAGAAGACATTGCAGCCTGTGTCATGGCTGCAGTCTACTTCAGCGATTCCAAAGCTTTTTGTACCTGTTGGTCATTTAAACACTGAATGATAAAGGCCTCTAATACCAGAATTGGCCCATATTTTAAACATGCATATAAAGATAAGAGACATGCAGCTGTAATTGGCTGAGAAGTAATATTTAATAAAGGTTTTGTTTTGTGATGTCTTCAGGCAAAGTATAAAGAAGCCGGAAAGAAAGAAGTGAACAGCTGCCTGTACTCTCTCCTGCCTGAAACTCTGGAGACACAACACGCTAAAGAGGCCGGGGATCTGCTCAGTGAGGTGCAGAGCAGCTTCACCTCGTTTGCTACTGTTTACATTCTGTGTGCGCACAGGTTAAATCAGGCTGCCTGGATGAATATTATGTGTGTTTCTCATTGTGCCAGATTAAGTACAAGGAGAGCGGGATGAAAGGGATGTCCAGCTCCCTCTACTCCACTCTGCCCGACACTTCAGAAACCAGCTTTGCCAGAGAGATGACGGACATGCTGAGCGAGGTACCAGCATTCATAAAAATCATGTGACACATTTCACTACGGATATCTGACACGTCACAGCAGCATAGCGAGGGACTGGTCCAAGCCTGAGCCAGCCCTAACGATGAGCTTTATCACAAAGGAAAGTTAATGCCGACTCTTATGAGTAGAGAGGGTGTCTGCCTCCCGGACTCTGACTGGTCTGCAACCCAAACCACTTTAGCTACCGCATGCAGACCTTTATCCTGGGAGCACAATGTTACAGAGGGGTAGTAGGGCACTATGAGCTCCTTAAAGCGGGGGTATTATGCTAATTTCAAGCGTCATATTTCACTCTGTGATACCTTAGCATAATTTACAGTTAAAAAAACTCCTCATGTTTCTCACCCTGGTGCTCTGTGCAGGCCCTCGTACAGCCTCTGCCTGAAACGACTCTGTCAGCTCTGTCCCTTTAAGAAACCCCGCCCCTACAAGCCCACTTTCCTCTGATTGGCCAGCTCTCTGAAGCCTGCAGAGGATGAAACCTGGCGTTCACAGCAGCCTGCTGACTGAGCTGAGCAGCCTGGGGATTACTCCAACATACTTACCTGCAGATCTGAAACGTTTAGTCTGAACATCCAACATTGTATATATGTGTTAAAATGTGAAGCAGCATAACACCTCCTCTTCAGGTATTTCCAGTGTGCCTTAAGTGTCCTTAAGTGTGACTTAAAGTAATATTAATGCAACAATACATGTTTAATCGAGCAGCATCCCATTCACTCCAGTCACACACTCACAACTGATGCACAGCCCTTGGGAGCATAATATAATATCACATGAACATGCGGATTGGAGAAGCTGGGGATCGAGTAGTAGATGTTCCAGTAAGTGGACAACCCACTCTACCTCCTGAGCCACAGCCAAAGCTTAAAAAATACTCATAAAGTGAAAGTAAGACTAAAACAGGTTCATGTGCAGGAATATAAAACCTGCAGGACGTCTGCAGAAAGCTGCGGTGTAGTCAGCTCATCGTGTTTGATGAATGGGTCGTCACAGGCCTGATTATCATCAAACAAGGATCAAAGAGGTTTTTTTGTGTTGCTGCTTTTAATTTGCATTTCCACAATGTACAAATTCAGTTCAGACTAATGAGGGCTGGCCACAGTCACTGTTCAGGACACAAAGACGTGTTCATCAAACACACACGAAGACAGCTATTAAAATACACAAAGAAGAGAAATCAAGATTACAGCGACAGTTTCAGCTTCGCCTTTAACAGAAAACGAGTTTAACAGTTGATCATTTAGATGCTTTCATTTCTTTCTCTGCACAACTAATGAAGGTTGATCTAATAAAACATCTTTTATCCTCTCATAGAAGCAGCTTGTTCATGTTCATCGTGTGTGCAGCCTGAGAAATGACCTCAATATTCTGAGCTTCCTGTTTTTACAGGCAAAGTACAAGGAGAGCGGCATGAAGAGCCGTTCACAGAGCATCTACAGTCAGCTACCAGAGACCACCGACACTCAGTTTGCTAAGACTGTGTCTGAGCTGCAGAGCGAGGTGAGGAAAGTAATATATAACATGATCACTTCTTTCTAAACATCTGAACAGACAGAACTGAAGGTTATATTTTTCATCGTCAATGAATTATCACCAGATTGTGTTCGGTAAATTCTCAGTGTAACAGGTATCTTTTCTCTGAACTGATCTCAGATGAAGTACAAACAAGGAAAGAAGGAAGTGTCCAGCTCTCTGTACTCCACTCTGCCTGAGACTCTGGAGACGCTGCACGCCAGAGAGGCCTCTGAGCTGCAGAGCGAGGTGACGACACATCTCTACACACAGTCACAACCAAACATCCATCCCTGTGTCTTCTCAAACATGAGTTACTATCTCTGCTTCTCATTGTGTCAGCTGAGGTACAAGGCGGCTCTGAAGAAAGGCGCTTCCTCCAGCCTGTTCCACCTGCTGCCTGAGACCTTAGAGACGGCCCACGCTAAGGAAGTCTCCGAGCTTCTCAGTGAGGTAACATCAGGGCAGGGAAAATACTGTACACCCGCGGCGGTGTCAGTTTTATCAGAATCAGCACTCTGATTTTCTGTTTTTACAGGTGAAGTATAAAGAGGACGGTAAGAAGGAGATGAGCATCAACCTGTACTCTCTGCTGCCCGAAACCATCGACTCTCAGCACGCTAAAGAGGTGTCAAACCTGCAGAGTGAGGTACTCAGACATCTTGTTTCTTGGTTCTTTGCTGCTTAGGTTCATGTGGACCTCTGAGTCTTTCCTGCCACCAACTTATTCTCCTCTTATAGTCTCAAAGGACAAACCTTAACTCATCCAAATAACCTGATAAGTTAAAGCATAATTCTGATATTTGTAAACCAGTCCTATATCTACATATTCAAAGGTCTAAATGAGTAAAAGGTGCAAAAGTTTTAGTGGATTTCTTCAGCCAGCAGCTGAGAAACAGGCTGTAATGGCTGCAACATAATCCTTGATGGGTCAAAGGTCGTCCACTAAAAGTTCTTGTTGTTTCCACTGACAGGCTCAGATTGTTATTCTAAGTGTGTGACAACATGACAGAAAGGATCCCTACAGAGATAGACCTTTTTGTTACAGAGGAAGATGATTGTTTTAACCACACACAGACGTCACATCGCTCTCTGCAAACACACCAGACTCCATTCAGAAAAACACTGATTTAAGCTCACAGAACAAGGGAGTTGCTGCTCTGCACTTGCACTGTTTGGTTTGATTTTTGTATTGTTGTGTGAGTTTTGTGTTGTAATTTTTTTGTCTAGTTTACTTAGCCGATCAAGGCAGCATTAGACGATCAACTCCTGTAAAATTACTGTTTTTGTCAATGGAGTCTGGTTGCTTTAAAGAGAGTGATGTTACGCCTGTAGCATCTTCCTCTTGAACAAAAAGGTCTACCTCTGTAGGGATCCTTTCTGTGTTGTCAGACCCAAAAACAAGCACTTTCAGTGGACATACTTTGATAAGGATGGACCATTTTCTCAGAGGATTACATTACAGCCATCACAAAGTAAAAGAGCTCAATTTTCAAAACAGCTTTTAAAATGTCTTAATAAAGCCGAAAGGTTACAATCGGCATTCAGACCCGGGTCACATGACTCTGCAGTAGGCCTTGGTAATTATCTCCTCGGCTCTGATCAGCATTGACGGGAACACAAAACCTGGGTCAACACGCTAATCTCCGCCCCCTTTCTGGCGCGATGCTATGCTCCGTCGGTAACTTCTGCGACTCCTCGTCATCTTAGCCAGAAATTCTGCTCCCCGTCCGAGCAGCGCTCGAACATCGTTCCAAATTTGTCGGCGCCGAGTTTGATACACAGACTGAATGAGTAACAGATACAATAAAGACCTAACCACCGTAACATCTTCATCGTTTACTAACCCTGTCTCCGGCACGTTTGTGACGTCAGGCGGTGACGCAGCAGAAAAGAGACTGAAAGCAGGATACTTCACTGGCAATGGGAAAAGAGACAATCGGCATCTATATGCAGGTGTTCCTGGGTCTGAAAAATCCTGCGTCAACGCGCTAATTCGAGTGGGAAAGAGGTATAAATTGCGTGGTAGTTATTTTTGCTCTGTAATAAATACATTAGACGAGGCTGTAGGGAACGTTCCTCTGCTCTAAAATAGATTTTAGTGAACAATCATGTTGTTTCCATCCAGGTTTAAAGGATATTTCAGATTCAGACATTTCTTTGCCAGGATGCAGGGCCAACTCCAGAACCTCTTCCAGTAGGAGCTGATGCCATATGAGTTAAAATGTGGGCCAAATAAAGGCTCACAATAACCCTGCTCATTTGTATTTTAGGAACGATGGACTTCACCACTGCTTAATATAAGATATGATTGGATGGCCACAGCCATGACTCTACTTCCTGTCTCCTGCAGGTGAAGTACAAAGAAGGTTTGAAGCAGAAGACTCAGAGCAGTTTGTACCATCAGCTCCCAGAGACCACCGAGACACAGCTGGCCAAGCAGATGTCTGACCTGCAGAGCGAGGTACAGCGACGGATTATTATTAGTTTATTAATCATTTGAACCAGAGACAATCAGGACAAGACGAGGAAAGAATCAGCCAGAAAGGTTCAACTTCGGAAAGAAAAACTACATTTATTTTCAAATGTTGCTGTTCTTTTGCTGCTCTCAGAGAACGGTGGTTAGTTTATGAACAAGGTGTTCTTCCATAGACGTCTGCTTTAACATCCTGAAGACTTATCTGGACTTCTTTGGGATAGTGAATGTGTTAGCAAAAGAAAAAAGCAGGCTTTATTATATCTAAGAGTAAACAGAGGCACCAAAGTGACTGTGATCATTTCAATCTGCAGACCAAGTACAAAAAGGCGGGTAAGAAGGAGGTGAATAAATGTCTGTACTCGCTGATGCCTCACACCATGGACACGCAGCACGCTAAAGAAGCTGCAGAGCTGCTCAGTGAGGTAAACATGTTTACCTTTTCTTTAAGTATAATCTGTGACAAATGTCAACAGTTTGCCAACATGTCAGAGAAGAGAAACAGTGTTCTTTAGTTCAGCATGCCACCGATAGAAAGAACAATAGTTTTCCCTTTTCCAACCCCTGTAAACAAACTTTCAGACCCTCCTCTTCCGTCCTCCTCCGCTCATTGATGCTGTAATTTCTCAGATCAAATACAAGGAGAGCGGGAAGAAGGAGATGTCCAGCTCCCTCTACTCCACGCTGTCCGACACGTCGGAGACCAGCTTCGCCAGAGAGATGACGGACATGCAGAGCGAGGTATGTAAAAGCAAAGCCGGTGGGCTCAGGACCTGGGTAAAGATATTTTAGGCCTCAAATGTTCACCTGGAAGCTGGAAACACCTTCCAAGCTAAAGGAACGTGGTCAAAGGTCACTTTCATCTCAGGAATTCATACACTTATATTAAGACAGTTTTACAAAATGCTGTAACAGGATGAAATGACGCAGTGGGAACATTTTGCAACCAAAGGATCCACTTAATTTGACATCATAATGTCCTGGAAAAACACTTTCTTTGCCATAATTCCTCTCCCATTCTTCTGTCCGAGATATCCCAGCAGCGTCTGGAGGGATTTTTATCACATCTGGTATTTTCTTTTTTTAACCTCCCATGAGAATACGACATCCATGATCGATTCACGGACAGTGTCTCCTCAGGAACACTGACGGATGTAAGCTGCACCTTGACTTGTAGCTGGAGGCAAACGAGCACGAGTTATTGTAGCTTAGATTTAAACACAGATTAATCATACATGTCGTACCCTGCAGTGTGTAAAAACATCTCCTGCCTCATGTTGTTCCACAGTATGCTGGTCCTTTAAACAAACTGTGCATTAAAAAGGGGAAACAGTAGTGAAGGAAAGTATTTCACATGTACGTCTTATGATGATCAGTACTACTAATTAAACCTCCAAGTAAAGTACATTTATACCACTGCAGAGAATTATAAAGAGTTATGTTCACCCTCAGACATCTTGAGATTAAATAGACCCCAACATGCAGGACGGATCCTGGATCTGCTTTGACTGATGCTCCTTAAAATAAGTGCAGCGCGAGCTGCAGTAAGAATGCTGTTTGATTAGTTATAAATAATCACAACGCCATTATTCAGTGCTCTCTGATGCTTTATACGTAAGACACTCTTCAGAGGCACGATTAGCATCAGAAACAGGATCAAAAGGATATTAAAGCCGGTTTGTAATGTGCACAAGAGGAGAGTCATTAACAGTATCTCTCTGTGGCCAAGGAATTATGGGATACCAGATTTTAACTAGACTTTTTGGGGGCTACAAGGAAAACAAATCTGTTTGGGCATCTCATGATGACCAGAAATCACTTCACCCCTGTTAGAAAAAACTTTTTGTAGGTTTATAAATCAACCTCGTCTCTTTTGTTTCCACCTTTTCCAGAACAAGTACAAGGAGGACGGAAAGAGGAGCCTCTCGCAGAGCTTCTACTCTCAGCTGCCAGAAACAACCGAGACTCAGTTGGCTAAAACTGTGTCTGAGCTGCAGAGCGAGGTGAGAGACAGAACGCGGCCCTGCTCTTTCACCTTTCAACTTTGCATCAGCATAATCTCTACTTACACATTCGACAGAGAAATGTAGAGTCTGTAGGCCGGGACGTGGACTTTAGGGACGGCAAGTGTTCTGGTTTCCGTTTGTATTGAGCTTGTAGAGCAATCACGTATCAGCAGGCTGCGGTGTAGGCAGGAAAACAGTCTGTGTGGAGAGCAAAAGCAGGCGGAGTCAGATCCCATCAGCTGCTATCTGACAACGCTTTAGCTTCTTATTAATCTCTATAACAGACTCTGCGTGCTAACAGCTAACAATCTGTTCTAGATCTGAAATTCAACTTGAGATAAATTCCCTGTCGCTGTGTCACGAAAGCTGTTTAGCGGTTCATTTCCCCGACTTCCTTGAATGCATCATAAACGATGGCTCCGCCCTCCGTTCAACAGACTTGTCATGTTAAAGTAGTTTTCTTCTCTTGAGGACAGACCTGACAAAGCTTCATGTTGACTTATTCCTAATCTGTTCATTAAAGTCCATCACAAGAAAATCTGTCTCTTTTTTGGTAAACAATGCAGCACGCAGAAGGAAGTCTTCACTAGAAGAAGTTTATCGCTAACCGCTGGCACACCGGGCACGCCCGTCGAGTTCACCGTGGTCCCCATAGGCTTTATCGTTGTCAGACTATATCCGGTGGGTTCAGAGATTGGCCTCTGCATGATTCTGCCTGCAAAGCATTTGGTTTAAAAACCCTGTATCATAAATAAAAGCAGCATAGACACATCTGAGAGCCTCTTAGTTTTAGTGTAGTGAGGGATTCATTTCAGCCCAGTATTTATTATACATTATACATTTACAGGTTGAAAGAGTTATGTAGGGGCGACAATGTAGCTTAGCGGTTGTATCGTGCGTCCCATATGCAGAGGGTTCGTCTCCCACCCTCGGCCCTCTGCCGCATGTCGTCCCCACTCTCTGTTCCCCTGTTTCCAACACAATCCACTGTCCTCTCTCTTAACAAAGGCATAAAAGGCCAAAAAATACATTGAACTCCTAAAGTGTGTTTTCATGCACTCGATGTCCTCGAATGCCGCTGCTGTATGCGAAGAACATATCAAACCTGGCCTCTTTTTAAAATCTATTTTATGGTTTAATATGCTAAGATATGTGAAGATAGGCCCAGGTTTAACACTATTAGATTTTTATTGGGTCTTATTCCAGGTTTATAAATCCTGAACCAGTCAAATCTGTCAACACCGCTACGCAGATGACACACAACTTTATGTTTCAGTGTCTGTCTGACGTGAGCACTTCCTGTTAGGCTCTATAAATGATATCAGTCTCTCAAGGCCTCAAAACTGAGTTCAGTAGAACGGGGAAAAGATCCTTTAAGACCAACAACAAAGATATAAACCCCCGATGTTTAATTTGAAATCATGTTTTTCTCTTTCAGATGAAGTACAAAGAATCAGGAAAGAAAGGAGTGTCGAGCTCTCTGTACTCGACTCTACCTGAGACTCTGGAAACACAGCACGCTAAAGAGGCTTCACAGCTGCAGAGTCAGGTACACATGCACACACACACACACACACACACACACACACAGGACATAGAAACATACTGTAGTAAAAGAAACACAAAAACAATCAGCTTTCCTTTGTTATAGATGTGATTTATTATGCTTCTATGTCCCTCATCCTGCTCTCTGATCTCATCATGTTTATGCTGTAATAACTCTACATATTATTCATTATATTTATGAATTTAAAAGAACTAAAAAGATAAAGTGATTGAGATTATGTGTTTGCCCCAGCTGAGGTACAAGCAGGGTTCAAAGAACGATACCTCCAGTCTGTACCACCTGATGCCCGAAACCATCGACACCCAGTTTGTCAGACAGCAGACGGAGATGCTCAGTGAGGTATGACCGACAGACGCAGCTATTTTAGTTGTTCTTCCATCAGAAAAGAAAACATCTTCATCAGCCTGGTATTTGAACCTACAAAAGGGGGAACGGCCTCATGAAAAAGTTCAGAGTTTTACGTGAACTTTTGTGACTTCATTCACTGTCGAAAAAACAAAAATTGTTAGAAAAAGAAAAATGTAAATGTTTTGGATAAAAGTCAGAAGTGTTTGAATTCTGACTTTATTTGCAGAAGGAAAAAAATCTGAGTATAAAATAAAAATCCATAAATTTCCATGTAAAACAATTTAAACGTCAGAATCCGTCAGATTTCTGGCTTTAATCTGACATTAAACTCTGATGAATTTTGGCCCTAATCGCCCTCCGTACGAACCTGATGCAGTTTTTTCGTCTCACTGTAAACACTTTAACTCGTATGACCTGACTGGTGCAGCATGTTTATTCTGCTCCCTGTGTCTGTATTTTGTCGTCACCAGGTCAAGTACAAGGAGGAGGGTAAGAAGGAGATGAGCATGAACCTGTACTCTCTGCTGCCCGACACCATCGACTCCCAGCACGCCAAAGAGCTGACAGACATGCAGAGCGAGGTGGGTTCACAAGTGTGAGATGTAAATGAAGCCTCTGTGTCTGAAAAGTGAAGCTAATGCAGAATTATCCCAAACCTGCATTCTTTGTAAAGGCCAGCAGGGGGCGACTCCACCTTCACACGTCTATGAGAAGTGTTCGTCCTTCCCTCCTGATGTATTCCCTCAGTAAACATGTTCCTCGTGAGTTTATGGTCTCAATCTCTAGTTTCAAGTCTTCTTCAACACAGCATGATGTTCTTTAGTCACTGATGTTCCCACTTTAAAGCAGGGGAGGGTTTACCCTGTTCAGTGTTTGGTTGTCCTAAAGACACTCCGAGAAGCCGGCTGTTCATTTTTCCGGTCATAGCATTTTGTTTAACGCCTGTTTTTCAATAGCCATAATAAGCATACCAAATAATATCCACTTCACTATGAATTACTGCTGCAACTTGCTAACCAACCAAGTGCTAGTGTTAGCTAATAGATTAGCACTTGCTAGCCTCTTCCTCCTCTCCATCGCCACCCTCTCTTCCAAATATGGTCATTTCTGGCTTAAAAAAAACCAGATGATGACGACCAAAAATTCCTACTCAAGGCTTCAAAACAGTAGTCCACAAACAAATGGTTGGCTTCACTGTGGCTGTGTCCACTTCTGGTATAAAGTCAGTGATTCAGGCAACAAACGGACCGAGGTTTTACTGCAGGAAAAAAACAGACTCTAAATTTATTGGTAAGTTCTCGTAGAATCTTCGAGATCGTCACTTTCAGACACAGAGATAATAACATATAATATAACTCTCTCTCTCCCTGCTGTTCCTCTCCATCTCTCTGCTGTAATAAATAAATGAAGACAAAATGCCCAAAATAAAAACAGTTTGATGAGATGCAGATTCATGCAGGATTAACTGTGACCTCAGAGTTTGCAGAATTCTCTCTTACATAATCCGAAGTCCCTCGAGACCATGAATATCTGAACCAAATTTTAGGGCAAGTACTCAGATGTTTAACTCTCCACTGAGAGATTTGAAAAGGAGAAAGATTATCTTCTTAACGTATTCAACAACTAAATCTGAAGACGTATTCCTCACTGTGTCTTACAGGCGAAATACAAAGAGGCCAGCAAGAAGCAGACATCAGCGTCTCTGTATCATCGTCTACCTGAAACTCTGGAGACGCAGCACGCTAAAGAGGCTTCACAGCTGCAGAGTCAGGTAACCAGGTGCATCATGAACCTTTTACAGGCAGCGATTATACACGAAGAACAATTATTGAGCAGCAACTTTTTAAACACGAGACAGCTCGGAGTCTCGTAGCTCAGAAACCACTCTGTAAACCTGACCTGCCTCTCCTCCATTTGTTTTTGCATGTTTAAGCAGAGTCACAGGTTTGTCGTATCAGTGTAAATGTCTCCTCTTCCCTCTCACTGAGCGTCATTATGTCCGCTCTGTCTCTGTTAGATCTTGTATAAAGAGGCTGTGAAGAAGGATTTGTCGTGTCCGGTTTACCATCAGCTGCCGGACACTCTGGAGACGCAGTTTGCACGAGAGCTCACTGACATGCAGAGCCAGGTAAGAGCTGAAAACACCTCAAATTGAACAATGAATCAACTTCTTAAACGAGACAACAATATAAGGAGAAGATGTTTTAGTGCACGTTGTTGATTTCATGTTGGAACTCATCGTAATCTGGCTGTTTTTCTGTGTCTGATTGTAGAACAAGTACAAGGAGGACGGGATGAAGAGCCTCTCTCAGAGCTTCTACTCTCAGCTGCCAGAAACCATCGACACGCAGTTTGCTAAAAGTGTGTCCGAGCTGCAGAGCGAGGTGAGATGACAGAGAGCAGGGTGAGATGACAGAGACACAGGTCATATACAGCTCCAGAAAAAATCCTCTGCGTAAAGACCTCTGCATAAATCTGTTTTTATCTTATCTAACATTTCTCTACTTATACTTCCAAATCAAATCTTCTCAATGAGCTCTTTTATTTGCAGAAAACAACGACTGGTTAAGAAACCAAAAGATGTTTTTCAGAGCTTGAATAATTCTAAGAAAACACGAAATCACGTTTAAACAACAGAATGTTTGAACTCAGGACGAGTTCACAGATCAGTGTTTGGTGAATAACCTGGTTTTTAATCACAGCGTTCATGCCTCTCTGCGTGCTCTCCTCCAGTGTGTCACAGAGCTGCTGGGTGACGTTAGGCCGCTCTTGGAGCAGCTCGTCTTTGTTTGATGTGATCCTCTTGATCACATTCAGGAGGTTTTCAGTGGGCTTCAGATCTGGATTGGGCTGACCATGACATGAAGAGAGAGATGCTGATTTAAAGAACATTAGGAGTGGGCTCTTTATTTTGTTCCCGGGCTGTATAAGGCAGCTGAGAATGCAGAGATAAGTGAGGTCAAAGCTGCATCGGTAAGCTCTACTCATCGGTGGATTTGTTACAAGTGACTGAAAATAAATGGAGCTCCAGATATCTGCTATTTATCTGTCATTAAGCATTTTATTCTGTATCTCTTTGTGACCTAAACAAAGCAGTTTCTACCTTCATACCGAAACCTAAAGGATACCTTGGTTGGCTGGTTTGTTAGTGTGATTATGTGTTATAAAAAAAGTGTGTTGGATCCAAAATAACAAATTATAACACAAAAGTCAAAAAAATCTAACCAAACACAGCAGCGGTGGACCAACAACACCAACCTGTGTTCTGTGAGGTAAAATCACTGTTTTTGTCAGTGGAGTCTGGTGTGTGTGCAGAGAGCGATGTAACGTCTGTAACGTCTGTTTGTGCTTAAAAATTATGTAACAAAAAGGTCTACCTCTGTAGGGATCCTTTCTGTGATGTTGTCACAGAACAATCTGAGCCAGTCTGTGGAAACAACTGTATATCCTCTGTATATGAGGCTGCTGCTCCACCCACTGAGCTAAACCAGCGCCCCTTGTGTGGTATTAAAATAAAAGACACAATAATTCATCTTAAAATCTTTCTTCAGACAAAGTATAAGAAGTCTGGGAGGCAGGATGCCGGCAGCTGTCTGTACTCCGTGATGGCTGAAACTCTGGACACTCAACACGCCAAGCAGGCGTCACAGATGCAGAGCCAGGTACTCATCTCACTCTCACTTATATTACTGTTTATAATATACTTCAGAGTGACCTGCAGAGAAACACTGTTCTCCCTGCAGGTGAGGTACAGAGAGGACGTGCAGAAGGACTTGTCGTCCAGTCTGTTCTCCAGCCTTCCTCAGACGCTGCAGACTGAGTTGGCCAAGGAGGTGACGGAGCTCCAGAGCCAGGTGACCCACACTTTACCTCAGCAGCTTTCTGTACCTGTGGCCACATACGGTTCAGTCACAGCTCTGTCATTATTTTAATCCACTGTCTCTTCAAAAACACATACAGGCATTTATTGTCACGTGAAGTTCTCTTTATTTATAACCAGAAACAGGCGTTACATTGCTCTGTCCAAAGCCACCAAACTCCATTCATAAAAACAGTTATTTAACCAGTCACAAAACCGGAGTTGCTGGCCTTCCGCTGCCTCTGTTGGTTAGTTTGTTTTTGTCAGATTGTGTGACGATGCTGTTTTGATGGTTCGTTCAGATCAAACTCATCATTTTAACATGCTATGAAATAATCAATCGAGGCAGATATAGAACAACAACTCCCATGTTCTGTGATGTTAAATCAGCGTTTTTGTCAGTGGAGTCTGGTGGCTTTGAAGAGAGCAATGTAGCTTCTGTTTCCGGGCTTCTGAGTCGCGTGCACTTGAATTACAAGCAGTCTGTCCAAGTTCCTACCTGTCAGATGAAACACAATGATGTGTTGTGTATATATCATAGGCATCCGACGTAATAAAATCAAGGCCGACTTGAAGACAGAGACCTTCAGGGTGAGTGTAAAAGGCAGACGTGTGTCATGCTTGTGTGTTTGTTTTGTGATGCAGGTGAAATATAAAGAGGGCTGTAAGAAGGAAGCGTCCTCGTCACTGTACCACCTTCTCCCTGAGACCGCAGAGATGCACTTCGCCAAACACATGTCAGAGATCCAGAGCGAGGTGCTGCGTCACTCCTGCCCGCATTCAACGAATCTCACACTCACATCTTTCTGTTTTCCTTTCTTCATAAATAAAGAAAATAAATAATCTGTTTTTGTTTCTCTCCTCCTTAAGGCAAAGTACAAGAAGGACAAAGAGGATCTGCCCAACACTCTGTACTCTCTGCTGCCTGAGACTCTGGAGACTCAGTTTGTCCGAGAGATGGCCGAGACGCACAGCGAGGTGAGAACTCTTTTTAACACCGGCAAGGGGAACAAAGATTAATTGATTCCCCAGCTGAACATATATTGACTTTAAAGATTTAAGTTTAAAGCTTTGACACAAACACACAGTATCATTTGACTGTTCAAGCTTCTCTCCATGGAGGTGTTGAAGACTGTAAATATATGTACATGTATATTCACTTGGCTTTTTACTTGCTGCTGTCTTGACCACGGCTCTGGAAGAAGACATCTTGTGTCTGAGTGGGAGTTTCCTGGAGTATTTAAAACAGAACTTGAACTCTGAAATGCCATTGGTCAGTGGCTGATAAATCTGATGATGTCACAAAACGGCTGCTTTATCAACAACCAATAGGATGAAGGGCTGATAACGGTGGTCAAAAGCAGATAGCTGTTGGTACATTTTTAGCTGTAGATAGTAAAGGAACAGTTTCACGAAGGACTGTGGTTTGTTTGATTCTTCCACAAAGAGGTGGGATTGTTGTGGAAGGGGTCATTTATTGTGTGTGTGTGTGTGTGTGTGTGTGTGTGTGTGTGTGTGTGTGTGCATGTGTGTGTGTCAGGTGAAGTACAAGCAGGCCGGGAAGCAGCAGACGTCGTCGTCTCTTTACTCCAAACTGCCTGAAACTCTGGAGACGAAACACGCCAGAGAAGCGACTGAACTACAGAGTGAAGTGAGTCTTAATCTCTTTTTCTTTCTTCAACCGTGTTTTAAAGAAAGAAACTTACTCTCACTCTTTCATTACTTTAAAGGGTTAGTTCACCTAAATTTCAGGCGGTATCATGGCATGTATATATAGCATCTTCTGTATTTGCTCTGGTTTGAGATCTCTGCCTCAACCTTCATTTAAAGGCCTCTAAGCTAATAGATAACATAATGGATGATCCTTTTGACAAGTATCAAATAATAATGAAATAAAAACAGACATTTTTACTCATAGACACACGTAAGCCCACTCATCCCTTCGTAAATACTCGGGATGCACGATATTATCGGCACGTTATCAGCATCGGCAGATATGTCATTTCTCTGCAGATAAAACATCGCTTTAATTCTGCCTTAACGCTCGATGATTCCCTAAAAAAGCTTGACGTAATGCTATGACATTAACTCGGCGCGAGTGTGCGCGCACTGTCTGCACAAAGTTCTCAACAATATACAAATAAAGACTAAACAGTCTCAGAAACTCGAGCCGATGAAGTTAAACAACTTTCACAGCTCTTAGCTAGCTAACAGTTAGCTCACATTCTCCTCATTTTACCGACTTAACATCAAACACGCCGAAAATACACTCGCAGCCAAAGCCGACGCTAACAGAGAGTAACATGAACATCAGAGCTAAACTAACTCACATATTCACGGACGCACACACGATAAAAAGAGTCCGTCGGCGATCACTGATGTCTCCGATGTAGGTGCAGTAAGCAAGTCCGGGCATGTCTCCCTCACTGCCGTGTTTCGGGGGGATGCTGCATTCAGGTGCGCTCAGAAACGTGAGCGATCAGACATGTGACCTTTTGTACAACGCCTCTTACATCAAGCAGGAAGAAGGGTGCAAGATGTCTGCCGTATGGCAGTTTTTGGCCACTACAATAAGTGTAGGCATGATATCAACTCCTTTACAGGGAGACTTCATGTTCTCTGCAATGAGGTGGAAAAAAACAATAAATATAATAATATAATGAAAACAGCAAAAAGGGTTGGAAAATATCGGCATATCGGATATCAGCAAAAAATCCAATATCATACATCTCTAAATAATACTCCTGTGTTTGATTAAGGCCTTGATGTAACCCTCTCCATACGACAAACCAACTAAAGATTGTCGACATTTGTTTTGCTATAAAACGCAGACATCATTAATAGAAACTTTTAAACGGTACGTTACAGAGAATAAAAAGTTTAAGTATACAAATCCAACTTATTACTCTGTCTTATGTTAATATACAGATTAAACTCTCATCCCTGTGTGGTTAGACACATCCAGAAGTGGGAGAGAAACTGTGTTATGTATAATTTGTGTGAGTTTTATTTAAATGACCTTCAGTGTTTTTTCTGCGCTCACTTTGATTCTTTGTTTTCTGACAGAAAAAGTACAAAGACGAGGGGAGGAAGGAGATGACGTCGTCTCTGTACTCTCTGCTCCCTGAAACTTCAGAGACGCAGTTCGTCCGAGAAATGACGGAGATGCAGAGTGAGGTACAGCACACACTCTCACACACACACACACACACACACACACACACACACACACACACACACACACTGACCCTTCTCCTACTGTCTTTAAATCTGTTTACATTTCAGCTTCTCTTTTCTATCTTTTACTTTTTGACTTCGTATCGACTTTGTGCTTTTTGCTCTTAGAGTCACTGTCGGTCCGAGAAATGAAGAAGTTTGATTTTATTATGTGCTTTAAAGAATACAAAACCTCCCTCTGACACAACACAACTTTTCCACCTGACATGACCAACCCTCCGTACATCAGAGCCTCATAAATGTTTTGATGTTTATGGTTTTATGTGGGGAAATTCAGAGATTGTGTAGGTTGATGTTGGACCGGCATGAGAGCCTTGAGGCAGCGGTGGTGGAGGGACTCAGATCTATGACTTAGTAAGAGTAGTAATACTGAAGTGTCAAAATACACGTCGATGTCCCGCATTAAAGATTTTCCTGAAAGCAGCTGTGAGGAACTTTCACTCTGTGTTGCTGCCTGCTATTTGCTTTACATATAAACATTTAAAATAAACGTCATTCTAAGCTGTCTTAAGAGATCTTATGTGTACGTGTACTTCAGTCAGACAACTCACGTTTGTGATAGTTTGAAATGTTGTCCCTCATCACTCCTTTATTTATTGATTTATTTTACTCACAGAAATCTGAGGAGTGCTGAGATCATATCTTAAACCCCCCTCTAGCCGGAGCCTGCAGGTGGATGCTGGGGTGGTGGTGGGGCTGAAAGAATGAGCGCAGTACTGGTGCAGGGCAGCGGGGGCAAAGACAGAGCAGAGACTGGAAATCTTGCGACATTTCAGACATTAATATATCAGAAATCAAGTATGTATGTGAAAAATAACTTCCTACAAAGAGAGTGAAGTCAAACTCCCTCTGTGTTTGTTCTCAGCTCTTTGTTTACATGGACGGGACGGCTCTGCACTCCCGTTTCTGCGAGTTCATGTACCACACTATAGTAACATTAGGGATGATAGCTAACTCACTGTTCATTTCAATGTTACGCTGGTGGTCATTCTGTGTAATTAACCATGCTAGCGGGGGGCTGTAGCAACATGCATAGTAAACTAAAGTGTGCTAATGTTAGCCCGCAGCAGTACAATGCTGGCTGAGGTCTACGAGCTGTAACATGCATCCTGCCTACATGAGCCTGTACAGACTTACCAACCAATTTCCATTGTTTGCTCTGTTATAATTATGTTATATTATGTTTGCTGCTGTGTAGTCGAACATTACACTTACAAATGTCTCTGAAACGCTGCAGCAGAGTAGGCAGGGTGGAAACGCAGCAGGTTGTAGGTTCGGGGAGGTGTGGCCAAACAGAGCGTTCGTTTTGGGTTCATGCTGGTGCTCAAGTGCGACACCTAGTGGACATGAAAGTCGCATATTAAGCCTTTAAATAGATGCCAAACAGGTAGGAGGTGTTTGTCAGGTGATAGTGGAGAATGTCTCGTGAAATCAGTGCAGCTCGAGTTGCCTGTCTGAACGAGCTCGCAGGCGTCGCTCCATTTACCGTCTCGATGCCTCAGACAATGAAATCATCTTGTTTATATCAGATGTAGTACTACGCGCTACCGATCCCCGCTCTGACGACACACAGCTGCTTCCTTATAAGACGTAGATTTTTAATATATTTAATTTTCAAACCATGAACTGTCGTTGTGCTTCAGTATATAACTTATTCTGTGTGCTGTCTCTACCTGGACCCTGAGTCTGTAATAAAAGTAAAAGTCTCTCTGGATGCAGTTTGATCTCCATTAGTGTTTCTGTCTTCTTCTCACATTAAAGCACTTGATTTATAAAATCTTAGGGAATATGAATCTGACAGGGATTCTCTCTTCTGCTCCGAGCCAGAATCCAGCTGAGTGTGTTTGTTAACAGAGAGAGCTCAGAGGGCTGAGTGAGTCTTACGTCATCCCCATCAGTGTACAACTACCAAACATCCTCTAATTTGCAAGATAAACTTTGAAAATATAACAGGAGAAAGTTTGGAGTGTGTGCTGAATCTGATTCCATTCATCTTGACTTTCTCTCCATGTTTGTGGATGTATCTGCTACAAAAGCAAACTTGGAGCTCGAGCTGGAGCCTTTGAACACAGAGCGTCAGACATATGAAGTTTGAAGAACTGCAAACAAATCATTACAGCACTGGTGGAGAACATGTTGGTGGATTTGATGAAATGTCCCTCTGATTATCTCTCGTTGTCTCGTTGTCTCTAGAACAAGTATAAGGAGAGTGCGAAGAGGAGCCAGACTGTCAGCGTTTACTCCCAGCTCCATGAAACCAACGACCTCCAGTTTGCCAAAGCTGTTTCTGAAATACAAAGTGAGGTACGAGATATCAGTTCATTTAAAGGGGAATTACGATATTTAAACCCATGCCCTGGTGTTGCAGGGGCATGAGTTACTAAAAGGAACAGAAATGCTCCAGATTTTCTCAGCCAGCATCTGCAACGTGACTCCAACCAGACTCCATTGATTAAAACAGTAATTTAACTTTGCAGAACACGGGAGTTGCTTTTCTACCTCTGCACCCATCTGTTATGTTGTTTATGTTTCTGTGTGTTGCACAAATATTCTCTGAACAAAGTCACACAATCACTCAAACAAACTCACCAGTCGAGGCAGAGGTAGACAAGCAGCTCCTGTGTCCGGTGAGGTAAAATTACTGTCTTTGTGAATGGAGTCTGGTGGCTTTGGAGAGTGATGTAACAGCTGTTTAAACAAAAGGGTGTGGATTAATGTGATTGTTTTAAGAGTGTGTGTTATTAAATTATTGCTAAAAAAATGTATTTATGTAGATTTTTATTCTTTGTATTTATTTTAGTATGAAGTTGCTTTTGTGTAAATATTTGTTTTATGTGCTTCTGGTCCGCCCTTAGTGCTCTTGTCCACCTAATCACCTGCAGCAGGGAGGGTATATAAGGCAGCAAGTTGCTTTTACTGGAACATTAGTATTTTCTTGTGGCGTCTGTATGCGAGAAAATATGATAGTTACAACATGACATACAACATTATGTAGAATCTGTGAATAGAGATTAGCAGGAAAGTTATGATGAGGTTTAGCTCTGGTCCTCCCAACAGTTTGTTGACTCGTGTAGATTTTGAGTGTTGACGTAACACAGAAAATGTTCCCTCTTCACAAAGTGGTGTCTTGTCTTTTTTCCAGACCAAATATAAAGAGGCAGGAAAGAAAGAGGCGTCCAGCTGCCTGTACTCGAAGCTGCCGGAGACTCTGGACACTCGGCACGCTAAAGAGGTTTCACAGCTGCAGAGTCAGGTACTCATACAGTATGATGTGTTCAGGTCCAGGCCTGTAATCACACCGCTGGAAGATAGTCCTGGGTTATAACTGTTGCTATATGGTGCTTCTATCACTGGGATGGGACAGTGCTGCTGGGTCCAGTGAGCTGCACAAACTCAACCTCCTTCACACTTTAAAGCCATGTTTCCTCATCTTTTCTTTTTAGAAGTAACTGAAATATTCCTCAAACTTTAGATATTTGTACAGGTGTTTTATTATTTTCTTCTAGAATTATCTCCTAAAAGCTTACTTGTGCTGGTTTCCCTTCTGTTCTACCTCCTTTGTGAAGGTGAAATATAAGCAGGACAGCAGTAAGGAGGCGAGCGGTTCGCTGTACAGCCAGCTTCCTGAAACCACCGAGACACAGCTGGCCAGAGAGCTGAGAGACATTTACAGTGAGGTACGTCTCTGGTATGTGAGGTACGTGAGGTAAAGTGACCTCTGCGTGTGTGTGAGGTACGTGTGGTACAGTGACCTCTGCGTGTGTGTGAGGTACGTGTGGTACAGTGACCTCTGTGTGTGTGTGAGGTACGTGTGGTAAAGTGACCTCTGTGTGTGTGTGAGGTACGTGTGGTACAGTGACCTCTGCGTGTGTGTGAGGTACGTGTGGTACAGTGACCTCTGCGTGTGTGTGAGGTACGTGTGGTACAGTGACCTCTGCGTGCTCTTTGTTAGGTGAAGTATAAAGAAGACGGGAAGAAGGACATCAGTAAGAACTTGTACTCGCTCCTTCCTGAGACGGCAGAGACCCACTTTGCAAAGCACATATCAGAGATACAGAGTGAGGTGAGGACCCTGAACGCCTCGCTCAGACTGTCTGCAGGTGGATAGTCCCATCAGGGTCTTACAGTGTTTGTTTTTATAATTACTGCAGCCAGAAATTAGGTCAAATATAAATTTAAATATGATGAAGAATGAAGCACAAAGCACATTAATAATATTGTAATGTTGGAATAGGCCTACATTTAAACACAGGGAAACACTGCAGGCACAACTTGGTCAGCTCGTATTAATCCAGACTGAATTTCACATTTTAAAAAGGACAAGTCGAAAACATAATCATCTTTACAACATCCTTTTCTTTTTTCTTTGAAGACAAAGTACAAGAAGGACAAAGAGGACCTGCCCAACACTCTGTACTCTCTGCTGCCTGAGACTCTGGAGACTCAGTTTGTGAAGGAGATGGCCGAGACGCACAGCGAGGTGAGAAACATCACTTTGATTGAGCGAGTTATGACGAACCAAATGTTGTGAATTCACAAGTACAAAAACTAAAACACCAGGAAACTTTCTCCACGTCCTGAGAGACACATTGAGGAGTGTGTTTTCCATCTCAGACACTCCAGCGTGCAAACACATCGCAGATAAACTCTGTCGTCTATTCCTGTCCTCTTATCAGAAACACATCCAGAGCAGCCGGGTTCCCTCTCTCTCTCTCTTCCTCCTCCTCTTCTGCTGCCTTTCTTTATTACGGCTCTTCTCAAAAGAAGAGGTGCATCAACTTTTCTACTCTCTGTTTGGTGGATCTGTTCTCATCCTTCTTCAGCTCTTTGCTGTTGTTTTTTTATGCTAATCAGACATGGGCTGACAAAACAGCGACAATGTTAGTCTGTGCTTTCTCAGTTACCTAGACCTGAGTATTTGTAAACGCCACATACCCCTCTGATACAAGTGTGCTGAAGGAATGAGCTGAGCCTCCCTTCCTAGCGTCCTTTGTCAGTCGAGGTGCATCAGAGAAACACAGATTTTCTTACAGTAAACTGCTTTTTTATGTTTACATAACGTTTAAATGATCTTAACTTGTGAGGGGAAAACAGATTGCTTATATTTTGCTAGCTCAGACTAGCGTTACACTCTCTGCTAGCATCACTATGTTGGTCGCTTCTTCTTAATGCTGCTTTAAAACAGTAGTTGTTCTTGGCAGCTATTATATTTATTATCATCAGATTGGATGCACTGACTGGCGTACTTGTGGCTAAGCTCCTCCCACCAAATGACGCACCAAACATGCACACACACTTTGCAACTGGTGTGTGCCGCGCAGCCGTTGTCTCTCTGCAGCACCAAGGCAAGGAGAGAGAGGGGGGCAGCAAAAGGTGCACTTTATTTCTAGCAAAATACTACTAGCGTTACTACCGTTAGCGGTTACGTAAGAGCTACTGTTACCTGTCAGGAAGGAACACGACAACCTCTGCATCCCTTCGCTCTTCAGCCCCTCACACTCCCACTCGTCTGATCCCTCTTTTTATTCAGTGCTCTCTTTGTAGCTTTTTTCTCCTCCACGCTCTTCCTTCTCTTTGCTTCCTTAGCAGCATATGTCGGCAAAGGAGGTGCAGGAAATTTACCGCACGTTGCCGTAGCTCCTGACAGACACAACCTCTGAGTGCACGCTGCTGACACGAGTCACGTAGAAGCCGGATGACGCTAGTTTGTACAGAGTCGCTGTGATTGGCCAGTTACATGGAAAGCTGACCCTGATTGGTTGTTTGATTCAGACCAGACAAATTTAACTAATTACAAAGGGGCGGGCGCTGAGTCACAGATCACACATCAACATCATTTCAGTTTAATGCTGTTTGTAAAATGCAATGATCAGAATGAGTTATTTTAACCACATTCTTATGGGATGATGTTGCTGTCGCTTTAAGCTGTATTGTGATTCTGATGTTTGAGTCATCACAGCTCCAGTTCTCTCGTTAAACAGCCCTGAATAAAAGCCATCCACAACACTAAAGGAGAACATGCATTAGAAACATGGCAACAGACATGTCATCTCTCTGAATGAGGCATTTCTAATGAAGCAGAAGCTGTCAAATGTTCAGGATTGTGAAATCCCACCTGTGTTTTCCTGCAGGTGAAGTACAAGGAAGCAGGAAAGAAAGACGCCAGCAGCTCTCTTTACCACCAGCTGCCTGAGACTCTGGAGACGCAGCGTGTTAGAGAGGTTACTGAGCTGCAGAGCCAGGTACACACGTCTATTATTCACGTTCTCTTACTCGCACGCTCAGCTTGTCCTGCAGCGGCTGAAGTGAACAGTCCTGTTATTTCATGTGAAAACAGAGTGAAGACATGGGTCAGCTTTCTCTTCACTCGCTGCATCTTTGCGGCAGAGAGAAGCTCAAACTGCTGCGTCTCTCTTCAAAGAATCTATGAATGAATAATGTTTTTGCACTTTGAAGACTCTTTGCTAAATTCAGTGGATATTTAGGATGCTGTTTGTAGCCGGGCAGCAACAGCAAAAGTTCGTCCGTATTATCTCACTGAGGAACAGAAGTGTTTATGTAATGTAAGTCGGATATTCAGCAGAGAAAAAGAAGAAAGATCAGAGTTTAAATCTGCCATGAATGTTTCATTCTCTCGTCTCCCGATCAAAGTGCGTCCTCAGGCTGTTATTCTGAATGTCTTTGTTTTCTAATTCTTATTTCTCCTTAAAAAGCAGAGCTAAGATGGATCAGATCTGTCGCTATCTTCACAAACTTCACAGAAACTCACAGTGAATTTAAGGTGAATCAGTCTCTTGTTTTCTTTCCACCTGCTGCCGTTTCCTTCAGAACAAGTACAAGCAGAGCGGGAAGAAGTCGATGTCGTCCAGTCTGTACGCTCAGCTGCCGCAGACGGCGGAGACGCAGCTCGCCGCCAAGATGTCCGACCTGCAGAGCGAGGTAAAACAAACGTACAACAACAGATACACACGAGGATGTTAACAGGAAGTCACTCCGTCTTTCCCCTCACTCTGTTTTATTCCTGCTGACTAAATGACTTTGCTGCTGTCCGTCGTGGTGCCAGTGTGTCAGTGTCCTCTGCCTCTCTCGCTCCAGAGTAAATACAAGGAGGACGGGATCCGGAGCCTCTCTCAGAGCTTCTACTCTCAGCTCGCAGAAACCGCGGAGACTCAGTTAGCTAAAGCTGTGTCTGAGCTGCAGAGCGAGGTGAGGAAACCGCAAATAGTTTCACTTGTTTTTTTCTATTTCTATGTTTCTTTGTGGCTTCATAGAGAAGCAAGAGTCCTGAGACTGACAACAGTCAAGTTAGCACAATTAAAGGTCAGTGAGGTGAGGTATTGTCACTTTAAACGTGAGCCTCTAGCATTTATTTTTGGTATGAATGACTGAAGGTACAAAAAGTCTGGGAATTGCTCCGGTAGATTGCTTCAGCCAGCAGCCAAGAAACAGACTGTAATGGCTGCAACGTAATCCATTCTTTATGCTGCATATAAGCCATTCCTTCCAGAAAAGTGAATAAGGAAATCCAAGGCAGAAATATAAAACCTATATGGTTTTGTGCTGAGCCATAACAACAGGAAGTGTAGGGTGGAAACTGTGGCTAACAGGTGATGTTTCCTTCAGGCGAAGTACAAGGAGGCGAGCAGGAAGGACGCGAGCAGCTGTCTGTACCACCAGTTACCTGAGACGCTGGAGACGCTACATGCTAAAGAGGCTAATGAGCTGCAGAGTCAGGTACAAGAACACAGTTACAGGGCTCACATCGCAGCACAGTGTGGTCCAGCTTCTCTCTGAGTCCTTGTGTTTTTAAAGTTTGCTGTTTGCTCAGGTACTTTTTATAAACCAGCACGCATGAGTTTCCAAAGCAGTCCGGACTTTTCTTTCCACTCATCTCTGCAAATGAGCTCCAGCTGTACGATCAGTGGACTGTTAGAAGACGTAGAAAGTAACTCTATTTCCTGTCCTCTGCAGGTGAAGTACAAGGAAGGCGGTAAGAAGGAGCTGAGCACCAACCTGTACTCTGTGCTGCCCGAGACTGAAGAGATGAAGATTGCTAAGGCTGCCATGGAGCTTCAGAGTGAGGTGGGCGGACGTTCACCAGGCTTTGTGGAGTAACCTAGAGAAAACACACATGCACAGTTTTTTTTTAACATGCATCTGTATGTTGCAGAATAAATACAAGCAGAAAGGCAGACAGGAGATCAGCAGCAGTGTTTTCCACCAAATGCCGGAGACCAGAGAGATGGAGTTTGTCAAGCAGATCTCTGAGCTCCAGAGTGAGGTACGTTTCTGCACATGCTCCACGTGTCTTTAAACAGACTGCACAGAAGACGTGGACGAAGCCTCTTTGTTTAAAAACGTCTGCAGTGCCTAAAACCTGCGTTCTCTCTAATGTCCAGCAGAGGGCGAAAGAAGTCTGATTGAATAGAAGTCTATGACAAAATGCGCCGCCTTCTCCCTCAGTAAACATGTTCCTAATGACTTTATGGTCTCAGTCTCTAGCTTCTTCTTCAACACAGCTGGATGTTCATTTAGTCACTGATGCTCCCATTGAGAGTCACACAGACCAGGAAGCAGGGGAGGGTTTAGGGCGGGACTACCTGTGATTGACAAGTCACTACCACAGGGACCTGAAAAATGTCTTGTTCAGAGTTCAGTGTTTCTAAAAGACACTTTAAGAGTTTGTTTCTTTGTTCATTCTGTTCAAAGTGTTTTTTGTCATACAAAATTAGCATGCCACGTAATATCACAGTTAAACACAGTTACCCTTAATTATGGCTGCACCTTGCTAACCAAGCTAGCGCTGGTGTTGGCTGATAATGTCAAGTTTATGGTTTAAACAAAAAGTTAGAGGATCCTGATGCAGACTTATGATATATTTAAACACTAACAGAAGGCAAACAAAAGGCAGAGCAAAACTTACAGAGTCCACTGGTGGCAGCGCAATAAGAAAAATCCCCCAAAATGAATCACATGAAATCCCACAGGGAGCAAGGTTTAGACGAAAGACAAACGACGAACTGTCACTAAAACAGGGGAACACAAAGACATAATGTGGGGGGAGGTGAGGCTAATCAAGACACAGGTGAGAAAGTCCAGAGGCAGGTGAATACATTAAGGGCGGGGCACATAAACAAGCAGGAAACACACAAAGGCAGGAAGTGAATCATCACAAAAGCTGTGTCCCAATCCAGCGCCTTCGAAGGCCGTATTTGAAGGCCGATTGGGTCACAGAAGCGCGTCGACGGCTGTCTCAATCCGAAGGCTTCTGCTGATGCGGCCGACAAATGCGTCCTTCGTTTCCCACCTTACCTTAAGATGCATTGTGCGCCAAATCAAACGAAGTGGTGGACTTTCACGCGGCCGAGGAATACACTTTAAAATGTCAAGCTAGAACAGATCGCCTTACACATGTTTAAGAAAACGAAAGGGCCCTTGAAACAAATTATCTTTAAAATAATTGGTTAACTTTCTCGACATTAGTTATGCTAGCTAGTTCGCCCACTAGCTACCTGTTGCTAAGCGACAGGAGCGACGTTTGATGACGCAAGTGTAGATCAGACTGTCTCATATCAGTTCAGCTTTAACGTCTATGCAGGCTGTGAATGGATGAATGGAGCGTCCTCCGTGGACTGCCTCCTTCCAAGGCTGCAGCCCGTGGATTGATGCACAGCTAAAGTGAGAAAGTAAAACAGGAAATGATCTCTGAACACAACGAAATACAAATCAAACACAACTAAACTAGCACTAAATGATGATCAGTTTGTGTTTGGTGAACGAAGAGGAACGGCAGAAATAACTTAAGCCTGCAGAACATTTGTCCACAAACACTTTGGCTGATGTCACACCGGCTACGTTTACTGCTTACAAACGTTCGATATTCGTCTCCTGTGTGCTGTTTTTCCCTCTTAGACAAAGTACAAGAAGGACAAAGAGGACCTGCCCAACACTCTGTACTCTCTGCTGCCTGAGACTCTGGAGACTCAGTTTGTTAAGGAGATGGCCGAGACGCACAGCGAGGTGGGAAACTCTCACTCTGTGTTCGTGTGAATATTTTAGTGTGTGATTGCTTGAAAGAGCAGAGTTGTGTTTTGGGTTTGCTCCATTTTTTATTTCCCAACATTACCGATTAATTATTGAGCAAGAGATTCAGCACTATGAATTATGTGTATATCCTCATGGACCTTATTCTCAGTATGTGTCTTTAAGAAAAAATACGGCCTCAGTGGTAATGAAATGTTGTTATATTTAAATCTCGACGTAGTTTATCTGCTTCTATGTCTGCATGTCTAAGAAATAGTTTAATGTCATCCTCAAACAAGTTTATAACCTGTTTAATTTTCTGCCTCAACACGTCCTGTCTATACCTGCTGAAGAAAGTACACTGAGTACGACGGTGTGTTAGGGACCTTGTAAAAAAAGAAGAAGAAATGGAGCCGGAGTAGAAGAGAAGAGAGAGATTAAAGACGTAAATATGCAAGAAAAAAGGCAAATTTGTGACAAAATAACTCAAATTTCGTAATAAACTTGTGAGAAACAAAAACTAGTAAAATCGTGTTTATAGGAACCTGTTTGAGCTGCGACCCCCCAAACAGTAGGCTGGAGTTCACGGCCCCCTCCCTCTGATTCACCTGTGTCTCCTCTCTGCCCTGTTGGCTCTGCTGCTCACACAGGCGTGCATGGCACGGAGCTCGGAGCAGATTCAGCCTCTCTGCACACAAGAAGCAGACTTCATCGAGGAGAAAGACTGAGCGACCCTCTGCTGCAGAAACACACGTTTCTCTGCTCCTCGTTTGCCCCAGGGGTTACATCACACATGACAGTTACCCTACGACCTCATGACGGAGACTGACAGGAAACAAACCTGCATTACAGACAAAACATACAAAACTACTTTAAAGTCGAGCTGAAGCGGCGTTTCGAGAGTATCTAGCTTCCGTATCGTGACGTATTTCCGAGTGAAACAGGAAGTGCAGGCGGGACATATCGTTAGAGGGATTTGATTTGATCGTTGAGAAGTGGGCGTAGACAGACGTTCTCCACAGCGCAGTAGCTAGCTAACTGACCGAGCGTTCTTGGTGCTCTGCGGCTAAATGTTGCAGATTGATTGGTTGAAATTGTTTGGTGCTAACTTACGTAAGCACGCGTGACATTTAGTTTTACCGGAAGAAAAAATGATCGAATTTTGATAGAAGAATAAGAAGAAATTGATTTTCTGTAATTTTTTTTGGCCTATATTGTCAAATAGATGCCCAATATTACCGGGGATGTGATCTAAAATGACGTTTTTCATTTCACCTCGACTTTAATCAGTGGTTTCAGTTGTTTTGTTGTTGGATGGAGGCTTAGACAACAAACAACCACCTGGAGGTCGTGGCTGACGACTCTCAGAAATCTGAGTTATTTTCTCACAAACATTTTTTTTGGGCAATTTCACGACTTTAATCTCCGAATTTTCATGTTTTTTCTCTGAATATTTCTCTTCTCCGACGGCTCCGTTCCTAATACGCCGTTATAAAGTTGACACAAACGGACATAAATGTAAGAATTTTTAAAAAAAAACCACCAAGAGAAAATAAGCTTTAGATTACAGAACAAACTTCAGCTTCCTATTATTTTAAAACCAAAAGAAAAACCTGCTCACAGTGCTGACAAGTGGCAGCATGCTGAGCTGAGACTGTGGTGATGTGAGGACTATGTGGAGGGACTTCCCTTTGTTGTTGACCTGGTTGTTGTTGTTTCCTGTTTCCAGAGTAAATACAAGGAGGCGGGTAAGAAGGAGCTGGTAAACAGCCTGTACTCTCTGCTGCCTCAGACCAAAGACACTCAGCATGCCAAGGAGCAAACTCAGCTGCACAGTGAGGTACAAAGTCTGCAGACACTGAATGACTTTCTGTTTGCGCGGGTAATAAAGTTCTCGTCTTTAGCCACATAAATGTTCTTCTGCTGAACAAGTGACCACGATGTGGAAAGAGGTTGTGCCCTCCTGAAAGCCTGTTTTAGCCGTGTTGAGTCGACAGCATCCATCACCCAGCTTTAAACCTCTCAGCCTGAGAGCCCCCAGACGCATCTTTTTTTTACAGGAGTTTAATCAACAGATGAGGACAGAAAATGGCTAACAGTAAAAAATATAATTAAAGTCTGCACTATTTTGAAATACAGTGCTCTTAAATGATCTGACTTCTACTACCTAATGAGGCGTCAGCTGATTTCAGTTACAAGATAAATAAAAGTCAATGGAAATATAAACAAAAGGTAAAAAAGAGTCCTGTGATTATGCCTTAAAAACTAAAGCAACAAATGGAGAGTTAGGAAGTTTTAGATGCATAAATGTCTTCACTGATTAAAAGCCAAAGTGTGGTTGTGCTGCTTTCTAAAAGGAGGGGATCTGAGTCATGCTTTGGTTTGTCTTTTTAATATTTTCCCAGTAAGAGTGATGTTTTATTTTGCGTTGCAGAAAGCGTACAGGGAGGAGGGTAAGAAGGAAGCCGGCTGCAGTCTGTACGCCCAGATGCCCCAAACCATCGAGACGGTGTTCGCTAAAGAGCTGACCAAGACGCAGAGCGACGTGAGTCTGACTGAGATTTAATGGCTTTAACTTTTCCTTTCAGTGAAAGGAAAACGATCTTCAATGATAAACTAAAAGGTCTGTCTCTGTGGGGATCCTTTTGAGTGTCTGATTATATATAAAGGATCCCTACAGAGACAGACCTTTTAGTTACAGAGGAAGAGGATTTTTTTAACCAAAAACAGCTGGTGCATCGCTCTCTTCAAAGACACCAGACTCCATTGACTAAAACAGTCATTTTACTTTACAGAACATGGGAGTTGGTGGTCTACTGCTGCCTTGTTTCATTCTGTTGTTTGTGTTATTGTGTGGCTTCTGTGTTTCAAACTGTTCGTTCTGATCAAACACAATGTTTGTGTAACACACAATAACACAAAAAACGAACTGAATGAAGCAGCAGCAGAGCAGCAACTCCTGTGTTCTGTGAGCTTAAATCAGTGTTTTTCTCAATGGAGTCTGGTGTGTGTGCAGAGAGCGATGTAACGTCTGTGTGTGGTTAAAACAATCATCTTCCTCTGTAACAAAAAGGTCTATCTCTGTAGGGATCCTTTCTGTCATGTTGTCACACACTTAGAATAACAATCTGAGCCTGTCAGTGGAAACAACAAGAACATTTAGTGGACGACCTTTGACCCATCAAGGATTATGTTGCAGCCATCACATCACTGCTGCTGCATGCAGCAATAAATTGGAGCAACTCCAAAACTTCTTGTACCTTTTTGTCCTATTGACCCCAAAATATGTAAAAACAGAGCCCTGGTTTAAAATGATCAGAATGACCTCTAACCAGCAACATCCTGAGATGGTCTCAGTTTAAAACACACACAGAAAGAGGAGGAGCGTGTGCGTGTGCATGTGCGTGTGCGTGTGTGCGTGTGTGGTATCATTATGTCTGCTTCGGCGTGAACACGGAGAGCAGCTGTGTGGTGCTCTACTGCCTGAGGACATAAACACTGACCTACTGCCTACACACACACACACACACACACACACACTGAAGCTCAAACTGGGTCAGACACAGGATGACCTCTAAAAACTGACATCTCTGAAGACACCTCAGATGTAAATCAACTTAAAGGGATATTCCAGTGTTTTTAAACCTGGGCCCTTCTTTTACATAGTTTGGGTCTAAAGGACTGACAGGTATGAAAGTTTCATCCAGCAGCTGTGAAACTGGCTGTGATGGCTGCAACGTAATCCTTTGGTGCAAATACACCCAAACAGAGTTCTTGTTGTTTCCTGACAGGCTCAGATTGTTGTTGTTAGACAACATTACAGAAAGGATCCCTGCAGAGATAGAGCCCTGTGTTTCAGTGTCAGTTGGCCCAGAGGGCAGAAAATCAAAGCCCGGGGTAAACTGGGGCACAGGCCCGATGCTTTCTGGTTTCATGTGCGTTGACCGAGCAATGTAGCGCTAACTGGAGCGTATAACGTAGACTACTTAGACAGGAGCGCGACTAGTCTGCACCGCTGTCTGCAAAACAGAGACTCAATGAGACTGTCAGACCTGCAGGCTCAAGTGCAGGAAATCTTGTTTTTTATTGGAAGCACAGTCGCTGACCATTATTTGACATTAAAGGATGATTAAAGTATTTTGAAACCTGATCCCATTTTCAATAAATTGGGGTCTAAATGACTAATGAGCACATTTTAAATTGCTCCTGTAGATAGCTTGAGCCAGCAGCTGCAAAACAGGCTGCAACGGCTGCAGCATAATCCTCAGACAACTGGGTATTAGAGCCATTATACCATTTCACATCTGAGGGATCAACTCCAAACTCTCTGCACATTAGTCATTAAGACCCCCAAATATGCCTCAGTTTAAAAAACACCAAAACTCCTCTTTTCGTACCTCCAGTCTCCTCGTCTTAAACTCACAGAAGAGGTTCCAAACAAAACCTCATCACCGTTTTTTTGCACGTGGTACAAACCTGTTGGTTTTGAAACATGAGCATTTAAACTAAAGCTGAACACAGATGGTGGCAGGTTTGTTCTGCAGGCCTGTTGGCCTTAATATTCATCTCTGCGTCATGCTTCATTTCTTGTTTTCACACTCGGAGGCTGCATGTCTTATTTTAAGGCGAATGAACAGGTGCGTTTCACTCGTTATTCGCCACCAGGCTGCATTAGTCATCAAATATTTTCTCTCTCTTTCCATCATGCTCGTCTTTTTTCTCCTCCTTTTCCTTTGTGGCTCCTTTCTTACCTTATCTCGCTCTCCGTGTCTGTGCAGAAGTTCTATAAGGAGCAGTATAACCGTGAGAAGGGGAAGTCCAGCTACACCAACATGAAAACACTGCCGGAGGTGGAGCACGCCATGGAGGTCAACAGGAACCAGAGCGATGTAACTACACGCACTCATACATGTTTGTGCTGCACCTCTCAGCATAATAACACACAGAAACAAGTGGTTATGTAACACTGTGATTGTGTGGGCAACAACACCGGCTCATCTGTGTGGAGAACAAATATTAACCCTTTGGTTACATTTAGCTTTGTGTGCCACGAAACTGGACTAGTTCAGCCCTGTGTGGACAGACTCTGAAAAGAAACTTTAACTGTCACACCTGATAATTTACATACTGTTTTCATCAGCCTCATACACAGTTGTATGAAATACCTGCTAGTAGTGTCGTGGATTCCAAGCTATTAGCTCACTCACCTGTCCCGTGGTCGGAGTTCTGTCCGGTTCCAAACGTAGAAGACGTCGTTCCGGCGAGATGGCAGGGTGATGAAACCAAAAAGTTTTACCCTACAAAAACAACGAGCAGGCGATGGTGATCCATTTACAACACAAAATCATCGTCCTACGATTTCATAGACTGCACCGTTTTTTGGCACTATTTTGTCTCTTGAACAATCCAGTATCACTGCACCTGCGGCAGGCCGGTTTCTTTGGTGACATGATCCATCAGCTGTTGGTAAGAGAACACGCTGGAACTGGTAACTGAGACTGAGATGACGTTTGTTGTCACACAGAAAAATATGTGATACAGGTAGAAGCAGATGCGCTGGCTTCCTCTGAGATTGAGAGATCTTGCAGCTGCGACATGACCAGCTCCCATTCCTGACAGCAGCAGCTCTCCAACTCAGTGGGCATCGACTGGCACTTCCCACAAGTGCACCACCAGTTTAGGTGCAGTCTATCTCTCCTTCCAGCTGCGGCAGGCCCATCTTCTGCTTGCACAGCTTCTCTCTCTCTCTGCCCGTTCTATGTCCATGTGACCAAGTTCAGCATCAGTATATTCAGGTTCTGCCAACTCTGACCACTGGACTCGGTGAGTGAGCTAATAGCTTTGCATCCACCACCCTACTAGCAAGTATTTCATACAGCTTGGTGTCCAGAAACTATCCCTTAAAAGTGTTACTGCAAACTTCTAAAGCTCTGCATGAGCGGGCACCTGGCTTCATTACTGGACTGTTAAAGGGAGTTGTTCTTGCCCTATTTTTACTTATCTTTGAGTCTAAATGATAAATAGGTTTTGGAAAAAGTTTTGGAATTAATCCAGTTAATTGTATCAGCTTGCAGCTGTTAAACAGACTATAATGGCTGCAACCTAATCCCTGGGATGCACCCAATGAAAGGTCGTCCACTAAAAGTTCTTGTTGTTTCCACTGACAGGCTCAGATTGTTATTCTAAGTGTGTGACAACATGACAGAAAGGATCCCTACAGAGATAGACCTTTTTGTTACAGAGGAAGAGGATTGTTTTAACCACACACAGACGTTACATCGCTCTCTGCACACACACCAGACTCCATTCAGAAAAACACTGATTTAACATCAAAGAACATAAAACTTGCTTGTTTAACACCAGCTCTTTTTTTTAGTTATAGTATGTTACACAAATTTTCTGACTGATCCGAAATAACCATCACCTATATCCAAGTCACACAATTACACAAACAACCACACAAATTGAGGCAGCACCATACCAACAACTCCTGTGATCTGTGAGGTAAAATGACGGTTTTTGTCAAAGGGGTCTGGTGGCTCTGAAGCCTTCTGTGTATTAGCTGTTTCTGGTGTTAAAAACTTGACCTGAGAATCTGAAGCAATGGCCCCTTAGCCATCCAAAAGTCTGGGCTAACGACCACGGATGTGTGACTACAGGTTTTTATTCACATTCAACTGAACTTTATGGTTTTCTATTTTGATCTTCCTGTTTGTTGATGTGTTGTTCATCTCAGGTCAGCTACAGGAAAGGCAAAGAGGAGCTTCATCACTACAGCACAGTGGCAGACAGACCCGACATCGTCAACGCCAGCAACGCAGCTAAACTGGCCAGCGATGTGAGTGTGTGTGTGTGTGTGTGTGTGTGTGTGTGTGTGTGTGTGTGTGAATGTTCCAACAGTAATTTCCATGACAACAGTCCCATTAACCAACTGTTCTCTGAGTTGAAACGCTGATAAATAATAGAAAATGTTCTGCTGTTAACACTGAACTGCCATTATGTAATAGTGTCCTGCAAGGTGTGTGTGTGTGTGTGTGTGTGTGTGTGTGAGTGTGTGTGAGTGTGTGTGAGTGTGTGTGTGTGTGTGTGTGTGTGTGTGTGTGTGTGTTTCCTTAGATTTTCTCTCAACATCTTACATAAGTAAAAGCATAATCCTCTTAAATTTTTCAAGATATCATTCAACTTTGTGTTTTAATTATTTGTGAGTGCGTGTGTGTGTGTGTGTGTGTGTGTGTGTGTGTGTGTGTGTGTGTGTGTCTGTGTGTGTGTGTGTGGGGGGGGGGGGTTTGGAGTGTTTGCTTGCATGTCTTGTGTTTGTGTGTTTGTACTACCTTTGAACCTGTTCATGTGTGTACATCAATCTTTCTATAATGTTAGTGTTTGTCTGTAATTAAATGTACATGCATGTGTATCTTATACTGTGTGTGTGTGTGTGTGTGTGTGTGTGTGTGTGTGTGTGTGTGCACGTGTGTGTGTTCCACAGGTAGCTTATAAGAATAACACCAAGCTGCCAGTTTACAGCGACGGCTCTCTTTTGGACAGAACGGACATCCAGCACGCCAAGGAGGTTTCAAAACTGGCCAGTCAGGTAACACACACACACACAAATACACACACACATTCACACAGTCTTCCCAGCATGCATTGGGCAGATGTGAGGGAACCCTTAGAGTCGGTCTGTATGAGATGTAGTTAACCTGTTCATCTCTCTCCTGCAGGTGAAGTATAAGGAGAGTTTCGACAAAGATTTAAAGGGCCAGCGTCCTTGTTACAACCCACTGGACTGTCTGTCCTTCAAACACACACAAGCTGCTGCTGCACTGGCCAGTCAGGTGAGGGAATCACAGTCCATTATGATTACATATTTTAGGGACTAAAGGTACGAAACGTCTTTAAATTTCTCCAGAAGATTGCTTCATCCAGCAGCCTGTGAAACGAGCCTGTGATGGCTGCAACTGAGTCCTTGGGGACAAATTGGTCCCCTAAAAGTTCTTGTTGTTTCCACTGACAGGCTCAGATTGTTCTTCTAAGTGTGTGACAACATGACAGAAAGGATCCCTACAGAGATAGACCTTTTTGTTACAGAGGAAGATGATTGTTTTAACCACAAACAGACGTTACATCGCTCTCTGCAAACACACCAGACTCCATTGAGAAAAACAGTGATTTAAGCTCACAGAACGCGAAGCTGCTGGTCTACTTGGGCTTTGATCTGTACGTTTAATTGGGTTATTTTTGGTCACAAAATTGTTGTGGGTCAAAATTAACAATTTGAAATGCCAAAGTCACACAATAAGAGAAACAAACTAAGAGAACCAGGGAGAGGTCGACCGTCAACTCCCTGTGTTCTGTGTGGTAATTCAAAGATGATTTTTAATAATTCAGAGAGGATTTTTTAACCACAACCGTTAACCGTTAATTAAAGTCAATCACAAGAAAAACTGGCTCTTTTTCTGTAAACAATGCAGCATGCGGAAAAGGAAATCGTTTACTGCTAACCAGCTACGTGCCCAGAGGCTAGATCATCGTCAGACTGTAGCCGATGGGGTCCGAGATTGACCAGAAACAGACGTGACTCTCTTCAAATCCACCAGACCCATTTTTCCTAGCTGCTTGCCTGCTGCTGCCTCAGTCAGTTAGTTTGTTGATGTTAATGTGTGGTACGCAAACATTCGGAACTAATCATTTCAAATGAACACCAAAACCCTTCAATAACATAAAAAAATCAATTAAGACACTGGCAGACCAACCGCCTTCTTATTTTGAAATGTAAAATCACAGTTTTTGTCAATGGAGTCTGGTTAAACAAAGTCATCCTCCTCTTTAACAAGAAGGTCTGTCTTTGTCGGATCCTACCTCGACCCAAACAAGCCCTCAGTGGACGTACGTTGATTGAAGTATTTTGTTGCAGCCATTGCGGCCTGTTTTGCAGACGCTGGCTGAAGCAATCTACTGGAGCAATTCCCAAACCTTCAGGGTCTATTAAACCCCAAAATATGTAGGTCAAAGGACTCAGGAGTCCTGCATGACATCAAAATTCAACTAACGTAGTAAGCTGACCTGTTTGAAGCCAAACCATGATCGTTTTATTAAACTCAAAGAGGTCTGTTTAAAAACATTCTGCCTGTGTGCCCTGCGGGTCGGTGGCCTGTTGGTTTTTACTTTATTAGTTATCATTCATCAGAACTCATCACAATAATCAGATTCTTTTCTTCTCAGCTAAAACGACTCCAAGAGGCTTGTCTGTTAGTGTGTGTGTGTGTGTGTGTGTGTGTGTGTCTTTTTCACTTGACTCACACTATAAAACTCAGTCTGTTGTGTGGGCGTTACCATGGCAACTTTTGTAAGGCAAATGCAGGGCGATTGTAGGATGCGGGTTGGAGAACTTGCAAAGGTTGCGTACAAACGCACGCACACACATACATACACAAATAGGCACAAAAAGCAGTCTCACACATACAGATAACAACTGAACAAACACATGAGGCTGACCCAGCAACAGCCCTACCACACACACACACACACACACACAGATGCAGCCGTGGTTCAGTTTTAGTCCGCGTGCTGCCCACACAGCCACAGAAAAGAGCCTCTCCACTTCACAACGTTACATAACAGGGTGTTGAATGCTGCCTGGTGTTCAGGAACGTTCAGTCAGAGCTGCTTTTCAGAAAGAAAAAAAACCCTCACCGAGCAAGAGACAGTCCGCATCAACATGTCAGCAAACACAAAACAGGTTCACAGCAGAGGAATCTGGCAAAAGTGGCTCAATTTGGAAGAGAATTTGGCACCGAATCAGTGAGACAGACGAGGATGTGTGAGGAAATCGAATGAAGAGCTGATATTTAATGTTCACTGTTAGACATGTATGGAGCTGTGTCCTCAGACTGCAGGAAACACACACCCAGAAGTGTTGATGTTTGGAAGCCTGGAGGATGGGCTTAACGTTCGCCAGCGTCTCTGTCATTCACTGCAGCAAGAAAGTCCTAATTTTATCAAAGCTGTAGGAGTGAGCAGGAGGGAGTCAGGCTGTCAGTCAAGTAAAAAGTGTGGCTTCAAAAAGCAACATACCGAAGAGCAAAACACTGTTAATCAGCTGAGGATGATGATATTTAAACCTCCAACCAGGAAGGATTGTTGTGAACGGGTTATCTGGTGTTTTTAAACCTTTGGGCCCTTTTTCCCTTATTTTAGGTTTTAAATGACCAAAATGTTTAGAAATGTCTCCAGTTGAGCGGTGAACGCAGCAGTGAAACAGGCTGTAATGGCAGCATCGTAATCCTTGATGGTGAATGTGTCTGATCAAAGTACGTCCACTAAAAGTTCTTGTTTTTGCCACTGACGCAGAGCAAGATGCTTTTTTTTTACTCTCTTCAAAGCCACCAGCCTCCATTCACAAAGACAATAATTTTACCTTGCAGAACATGCAAATTACTGGTCTGCTGCTGCCTCGAGCAGTCAGTTTGTTTGTGTTTTTGTGTCACTTCGGTGTTTTAAATGGTTAGTTTGCATCCAAAACTACATTCATGTAACACAAAATGACACAAAAAATCAAAGCCATCAAGGCAGCACCAAAAGAAACCAACAGTTTAAAATTGCTGTTTTGTGAATGTAGTCTGGTGGCTTTACAACTGTTTTAAATAGCATCTTCCTCTGTAACAAAAAGGTCTATCTCTGCAGGGATCCTTTCTGTCATGTTGTCACACACTTAGAAGAACAATCTGAGCCTGTC
>NW_027211691.1:25070000-25205000 GCF_022749685.1 Semicossyphus pulcher
AGAAAGCCTCCCTTCAAAGACAGATATTTTTAAGTGTAACATTTATGAAACCAGAAACAACTTTTGCGTCGCTCTCTTCAAAGACACCAGACTCCATTCACAAAAACAGTAATTTTCCTTGCAGAACACAGGGATTACTTTTCCACCACAAAAAACAAGTTAGTACATTTACTGCTATTAAATTTGAGTTGATGTTTTACTTTGGTTTTTAAATGGTTAGTTTGGATGTTGAACAATACTTGTGTAACATTAAACAACATCCATCAGTAGAGTAACAACACATGTATTCTGCAAGGTAAAATGACTGTTTTTCTCAATGGAGTCTGGTGTGTGTGCAGAGAGCGATGTAACGTCTGTGTGTGGTTAAAACAATCATCTTCCTCTGTAACAAAAAGGTCTATCTCTGTAGGGATCCTTTCTGTCATGTTGTCACACACTTAGAAGAACAATCTGAGCCTGTCAGTGGAAACAACAAGAACTTTTAGGGGACGACCTTTAATTGGGATTTCGTTGCACTTCTGCATGCTGACAAAATCTGCTGGAGCAGTCCTGAGACATTTTGTACCTGTTGTTTATTAAGATCCCACAAATGTTAAAGGGGAATTCCGGTACTTGTAAAACTGGCCCTTTCTTAATGGCAGAAATGTTGGTTTGTGACTAAGAGGATGCTGGTTTAATCTGTGAGCTCGTAGGCTGAATTCACCTCTAACTTCTGACTCATTTTCTCTTCCTGCAGAAGAAGTATAAGGACGAGGCCGAGCGTCTGAAGGGCAGCTACAGTCTGGTCTCGGAGACCCCAGAGATGGAACGAGTCAAAGCCAACCAGAAGCACATCAGCTCTGTGAGCACAGAAACGATTCTAGTCCTCTGAACCATCCCCAGGGTTAATTCATGCTAACTCAGTGTTTCTGAAGCAGCTCTCTGTCGCCCTCTAGCTGCGGTACTCCTGGGACTCCAAGCTCATGAGAGGCCTGATGTCTTCAGTCACAGAGACGCCAGAGATCGTCCTCGCCAGAGAGAACGCCAAGAAGATCAGCGATGTACGTATACATGCACACACACAGAAAACATGTTGACTTCAAGCTCTGCAGGAAGGGAGCGAGATTTAGTGTGGAACATCCTTTGTTCTTACATGGATTATTATACTTTATTCTGCTTAACGTAGACCCATTTTCCTCATGCATGGACACTCTTTGTGCAAAAACACATTAAACAAATCACTGTAAGACAAGATGGCAGCCATCTTTTCAGGGACATCAAGGTACAACACCACAAATGTTAACGTTGACACAAATCATTGCTAAATAAGGTTTGTAGTTTAATGCGGCCGACAAGCGGGTCAGATTTGATCAACAGTAAGAAACGTACTTACAATGCTTCTTATGAGGATTCACTCGTTAGAGGACACTGAGACTTTATTATTGTTCATCCACAGTGAACGTTTAAAAGTCAGGAAACAAACCTCGGGAACGTGTGGGAAGAAATAAATGTTTCCTGCATCTTCTTCTTGATCAGTCCAAATTGAGCTTTATTTTTTGTTCACATAGAATTCGTGTCTGGTAAAAATATCCTCATCGACAGCAGAATAAATAGCTGAATGTAAACGTATGAAACTACTCTGACGAGGACGTACGACAAATGAGTCTTAAACCTTTAGATATGAAGCATTCTCTTGTTTTTGTACAGCAGAGTTCAGTCTTTTTTTATTCAGTAACTACTTCCTGTTCAAAGATTCTGTTCATTTTTTATACTTATAAGCTCCAAATAATCCAGAAAAGCTAGAGGGAATTCAAAATGCACACCAAGCAGAAGCTCAGCAGGTTGTGTTGTAAAAAGTTGACATGCTGCTCCCTCGCTGTGATCTGTGCTCAGGTCAGGTACAGAGACGAGGTGGGCTGTGGCACCGCTGTCAGAGACACACCTGAGATGGAGCGAGTCCGACGCAACCAGGAGAACATCAGCTCAGTGAGGACACGCACACACACACACAGCAGGTTGCTGGAAAGGCATTTCTTTCCTTCCAACCTCAAACTTTCACAGGTTCATCAAACAGCAAAAAAACGTCCAGTCATGGCGTCACATTCAGTGAGAACACGGCGACAGCTGCCCTCCCAGAGTCTACTATCTCCCTGGTTGGTGCTGGAGAGCGTGCTCCTATTGGTTGTGAAATGTTCACGTCATTAAACTTCACTTTTTGAGCTCAGACCAAAAGAATAAATACATTTAAACATTTCATCTGAACAGAAAGACGAGAAACAGACGGACACCTTGTACCTAAACAATCGAGATGACAGGACCTGCCAAAATTAAAGAGCAAAAACTCTCCTGATTTTATTTTGACATTGGAAAATGTTCTTTGGGTTTAAGGCCGACATAAGGTGTAGTCTGCCATGACTCTCAGCCAAGTCACTGCAAGAATCTATGCCTTATTGATCACCTTATCTGACCTGAACATTGTTGTCTTTTATTTTGAAGTATTAGATCATATTTCCTGTCTGTCGTCATAACAGGTCAGGTACAAGCAGAGTGCAGTGAAGGCCACCAGCATTGGAGTGACTCCAGAACTGGAGAGAGTCAGACAGAACCAGGAGAACATCAGCTCGGCAAGACACGCACACACACACACACACACACACACACACACACACACAGATAAGTAATGTCTCAGGGTAATACCATGTGTTGTATTTTGTCTGTATGTAAACAGGTGAGGTACCAGCGTGGCCTGCAGGAGATGAGGGGGCGGAGCTGCACCGAGCTCGACACACCTGAGTATAGGCGTGTCAGGCAGTCACAGGACTCAGTCTCCATGGTAGCAGCCTGGTTGCCATGGCTCCTGCTTGGCTGTGGAAGGAGCTAACATGAGTGGCGTGGCACCTCGGGTTAGACTGACGCACTTTTACTAACAGCAACAACCAGACAGCAAAGAACTCCAGAGCGGCTTCTTGTTGGGCTGAAACTGAGACAAGGGGTTCAATCGTTCAGCCTTCAAAAAAACAAACAGGCTCAGATTGTTATTCTAAGTGTGTGACAACATGACAGAAAGGATCCCTACAGAGATAGACCTTTTTGTTACAGAGGAAGATGATTGTTTTAACCACAAACAGACGTTACATCGCTCTCTGCACACACACCAGACTCCATTCACAAAAACAGTGATTTTACCTAACAGGAGTTGCTGGTCTACCGCTGCCTCTGTCAATACGTTTTTTGGTTATCTTGTGTCACACAAATATTGTGTTGGATTCAAACTAACCGTTTAAAACACCAAAGTCACACAAACAAAGAAACTCAGGGCAGCAGAAGACTGGCAACTTGTGTGTTTTGATAGGTAGAATTAATGCTTTTGTCGGAGTCGGAGTCAGGTTAGTTTTTCAGAGATTGGTGAGAGACTGTGTGTGCGTGTGTGTGTGTGTGTGTGTGTGTGTGTGTGTGTGTGTGTGTGTGCGTGCGTGTGTGTGTGTGTGTGTGTGTCTGTGTGTGTGTGTGTGTGTGTGTGTGTGTGTGTGTGTGTGTGTGTGCGTGTGATGAATGTTTGTTAATAATAAAAGATTTAAAAAACATTCCCTGTGTGTGTTTAATTTGCTCACTGACCAAATGCACCCCCACGTGTGTGTGCGTGTGTGTGTGTGTGTGCGTGTGTGTGATTTCTAACACTGCTGTGTGTATTTGCTCTCTATATTTGTCATGTCCATGATTCTGACCCTGAAGTGTAAATGTGTGTTATGATCCATCTCCTCCAACAGGCCAAGTACCACGAGGACTTTGAGCGGGCACGCGGGCGAGGTTGTACACCAGGATTGGATGATCCCAGCATGGAGCGCTACCAGAGAGCCAATCAGATGATGGGAGAGGCGGGATACAGCAAAGGGATGCACCCCCAGGCGATGGAGATGGACAGACGACCTGGAGGCATCATCGTAGGTCAGTGACCCTGAACTGTGTGTGTGAGGGACGACACAGCAGAATGTGATAGTCCCCACATCCTCTGTGGACATGGTTTCCATCAGTTACTCTGATTTGTTTGTAAATGGAGGGTTTGGTTTCTTGTTCAAGCTTACATGGGGTTAATTTCAACACTTCCTGCAGACAGTTTGTTTCATTTCTAGCAGTCAGAAAAACGTTAGACAACTTTAAAAGGACAAGAAGTGGAAACTGTGGAGAGCTATAACACCTAATTGCAACCAATCTTTCCACTGACAGGCTCAGATTGAGAGTCTGATTATCTTTATAAAGGATCCCAACAGAGATGGACCTTCTTGTTAAAGAGGAAGATGCTTTTTTCAAACCAGAAACAGATGTTACATCGCTCTCTGCAAAGACACCAGACTCCATTGACAAAACAGTGATTTTACTTTACAGAACATGGGAGTTGTTTCTTTTGTTTGTGTTATTGTGTGTTTTTAATGGTTAGTTCGGCTCCAACACAACGTTTGTGTAACACACAATAACACGTAAACTGAACGAAGCAGCGGCAGACAAACCACTACTGGGTAAAATCACTGTTTTTATCAATGGAGTCTGGTGGCTCTGAAGAGAGCGATCTGTTTGTGGTTAAAAAAAATCCTCTTGCTCTGGAACAAAGAGAGAGACCTAGTCCATTGACAAAAACAGCAATTTTACCTTCCAAAATACAAAAGGCGCTTTGTCTAACAAAGACTTCATTCACATTTTTTATATGTTATATTTTTAATGTGGGGTTTTGGTGTTTATTTTAAATGGTTAGTTCAGAATATTTGCGTACTAAAAATGTACATAAACAAACTAACTGATTGGAAGGCTGATGGAAGAAGCACACAAGCAACTAAGTAAAATTACTGTTTTTGTCAATGGAGTCTGGTGGATTTGAAGAGGGTGCTGTAAGGGCTGTTTCCGGTTGTAAAAACAAAAAGGTCTATCCTTTCTGTCATGTTGTCACACACTTAGAAGAACAAACTGAGTCAGTGAAAACAAGAACTTTTAGTGGACGCCCTTACCTGCAGCGTTTACGTGACAGCCTTTAATTTGCTTTAGTCACGTGAATCTTCTTCTAATCTATGTTGCATGATTAGCACCAGCACAGAAATGTTTTTTATTGTGTTGATATTTAAGATAAGATTTTTATGCCAAGGTTTTTAATGTTTTAATCATCAGTTATTAATCTGAAAGCAGGACGGGATCATTGCTGCTGCGCTCCAGGTTTTGAGGTTATTTTGTTGTTTTGATCACGTGTTTACCTTTACAGGTAGAGCCGACTTTGTAGTTTTACTGTTTTCATTAGCGCTCTGTCTCTGAACAGGAAGTCATTGCAGGATCAGTTTTTCTCATTAACCTAAAATGAAAGCTTTCAGGTTAGTCATTTGAATCTCAGACAGGCGCTCACATGCTGGATCATCTCCGTCTGTGTTAACAAAGTCAGTGTCTCCCTCCTCTCTGAAGACCTGAAGGTGTGGAGGACAGACCCCGGCTCCATCTTTGACTTTGACCCTCTGGAGGACAACATCCAGTCCAAGAGCCTCCGCAGGATGTCTGGTAGTTCGCCTGACCCGCGTCTCTCTGACAAAAGCAGCAGACTGCTTTCAGTTACAACAACAGAGGCTAAAGATGCTGTTTTGTTTGCATGAAACAGTTGACTTGTCACTCGTTTTCAATAACACCAGTTTGAGGGCACGTAGAAAGGCTTGGTTTCTGTTTGTCACACTTTATTTTTAATATTGAAGTCACTGTTTTGCACTTAATTTAATTTAAATCAGTAGGTGATAATCTCCAGTTTTCTCATCTAAATTCACAACTTCCACCTGTTTGCTTTAAACTACAGTCTCCTACAGTCTGTAGGTGAGGGACAACATTTAGCCTTCTGGTTTTTGAGCTCTGTTGAACAGGCTTAGCTTGCATTCAGGAAATTAGTCCAGTAAATGCAGACCTGGAATCCATCAGCTATCATCTGACGACAATTTAGCTTTTATAAATCACAATAAACAGATATATCCTAAAGAATGCAGAAAAAAACTCAAGTCTTTATCAGGCAGTAGAAAAAGCATGTCACCATCATGATCCTTACCCTAAGACAATTTAGTTCTTATGAATCCTTGCTGTCTGTTTGTTGGCTCACTTTTATTCCTCTGTCTGTCCCTCTGTTTTCTGTGTTGTGATTATATCTGCTCTGTGCTGCCCTCCGGTGGCGGCTGCCTGTCAGAGCGAGCCGGCCGCAGACTAAGCAGACAGCACTCCCAGCAGTCTCTCACCCACAGCCAGGCTCAGTCTGTGAGCTCTCTGACCTCTGACCTCTGGGACCGCAGCAGCACCGACACCCCTGGTACCTCTCATCCTGTCGTCTCTCTCACTTCTGCACGCGATTACAGGACGAAGGCGCTGACGCTGACGCAGACACACACTCGCATGTGTTTGACTCTAATCCACAACAAAACTGACGAGGTTTTCTTCCAGGGTTGTTTTTTTTTAACAGTGTCACATGATTCTCTGAAGTTCCTCTAACACTCACCGGGTGCTCACAGCAGAGGAGGCTCCTCGTGTGTCGGAATATTGTATCAGTCAGATGCAGAAGAGACTTTTCAAACAGACTTATTCTGTCTCTCTCTCTCTCTCTCTCTCTCTCTGTTTGTCTCTCGCCCAGCTCCAGTCCTTCCTGGAGCGTATCATCAGGGCGTCCAGATGCAGCAGCAGCAGCAGTATCACGGCTACATGCATCAGACCAGCATGTCATCAGTCAGATCCGTCACCTCCCCGCCGCACTCAGCCACCATGGTACGCTCCTGCTCACCACAAACAAACAGACGTTACATCGCTCTCTGCAAACACACCAGACTCCATTCAGAAAAACACTGATTTTACTTTTCAGAACACAGGCGTTGCAGTTCTACCTCTCCGTGGATTGGTTGGTTTGTTTGTGTTGCTGTGTGACTTTCATGTTTTTTAATGGTTAGACCAGCAGCAGTAGACCAGCAGCTCCAGTGTCCTGTGAGCTAAAATCTGTGTTTTTCTCAATGGAGTCTGGTGTGTGTGCAGAGAGCGATGTAACGTCTGTCTGTGGTTAAAACAATCATCTTCCTCTGTAACAAAAAGGTCTATCTCTGTAGGGATCCTTTCTGTCATGTTGTCACACTCAACAATCTGAGCCTGTCTGTAGCATTTAAACTGAGCATGTTGACATGTTGATGAGAAATAAAAGATGAATCACAGTCCACTATAGAACATCTGTCACAGTGTGACCTCTCTGTCTCTTCTTACTGTCTGCAGCGTGTTTACCGGGCGCTGTACGACTACGCAGCTCAGGACCACGACGAGGTCTCGTTCAGAGACGGCGACGTCATCATCAACGCTCAGCCCATCGACGAGGGCTGGATGTACGGCACCGTGCAGAGAACCGGCAAGTCTGGCATGCTGCCGGCAAATTATGTGGAGTGTTGCAACTAAAGGAGGAGGGAGGAAGGAGGCGGAGAGAGGAGGCGGACGTCAGGCAGGGGTTAAAATGTAAAGAATAAAATCCTCCGTCACTGTTAGAGAGTCAGCAGACGGGGATGTTCTTTGTATTTCAGGGATCATTCACATTATTTTCCCCGTCTTTCATCAAAAACATGTTCAGACATTGCCTCAGGTGTTGGTGAGGATTTGTGGGAAATGTAGGATCTCACTTACTGGAGAAGAAGAACTCAAGGCTGTCTGAGGTTTACATTAACAATTATAAAATAAGTGCTGGAATACACTGAACATCACAGACTGCTGATGCGGGACGAGAGAGGCACGCTCAGGAGGGACGTGAAGGAGAAGCTGAGGTATAAATCTAGCATGCTGTCGATACGTTAGATCAAATCTTACAAGTAGAGGAGGGATTAAGAGAGGAAGGATGCATGATGGAAGAAGCTAAGAGACATCTGTGATTATTTTAAATGACCTGAAACAAACTTTATCAGATTATAAACTCAGATATTTTCAGGAATTCAAGCAGAATAAGATAAGTGTTCAGTTCTGTCATCAGGCTGGGATGTTTAAGGATGACGTCTGGTGATATAATATATTTTTCTTATTGGTAGCGACAAAACACAAACAACCTAACAAGTATTTTGTGTATCAAAGTGACTCCCTTAAAAACAGTGTTTCTCTCGGTTTGTCCTGCAAAGTGTTGTGAGCTCGTTCTCGTCCGCTCACGTTGGGTAAACTAGCTAAACTGCGACCTGAAAAGTTGTGTATGAAGCTAATCTTTGTCTGAACCTGCAGGTTAAAGCTCCAGGAGAGCTCAGCCTGACTGTAACTTCACACAGAGATGATTCTGTGTTTGTTTGTCATCATAGATTTATGAAGATACTCTCAGATTTTTGCTCTTTGATGCTTTAGTGCTGCACGGCTGCGACTTGACTTCCTGCAGAATTTCAAATGACTTTTACCCGACTGTTGATTCATCTAAAATTTATTATTATATTAAAATGTTTACAACTAAAAAGTGATCCGATATTTTAACATTAAGATGGACTAAATTATATCAAATAAGATAAATGCCCTCAGATGGGTGGTCGGATTTTTGTAGTGTTGTAGATTATTTAACTAAACCAAGAGATATTTTAAAACGTATCAGGTAGTTTGGAGGCCTACACCTAACCAGACTTCTTTCTTTTATTGGTGAAGTTTGGTTAGATTTACGCCTCCAAACTGCCTGATGCACTTTAGAAAAATATCACAGTTTGTTCTGAAATAAAGCGAGAAACGAGCTCCACCAACATGCACTGTAACATCCTGCAAAACTACATCCACACAGGTTAAATACCGTGTTTCTAGGGAGTCCCATATATCACAGCCTGATGTATCTCTGCCGCAGAGCTTCACTGTTATCCATAATCTATAAAAACACATGAAGGAGCCACACGGCTGCTCCAAATACTCAGTAGAGCCACCGTTCGAAAACGTAAGCACTCTGCGGCCCACTTTGAAATCTGAAATTATTCTGAGGTTCAACCAAATAAATACATAAGCCATCGTCGTGCATGTAACGATTAGTGAAGCAGTTAATAAGTGTCAATTGTAAATTTGAAAAATATCTTATTTTTTACCCCTAATGGCTCATCTGCTGTTCCTTTACTGCCCACCAGGGGGCCACTGCACTGGAGCATCAACTGTGGTTTAATCCGCTGCGTACAATAGTCCCATACAAATGCAACAAAATATTTAAGAGATGTTTTCTAAGGTTTAACGACCTCAGTGGAAATAAATTTTCTTGGAGGTGAGCGCAACAGACAGGAACATTGTGAGACGGGCTCACACGTGGTTGAATTTGTTTTGTTTTGACAATGAGAAACATACTGAATAACGCCAGACTCATTCTTAAAGGAAGGTGGAGAATGTGAAGAGGAGCAGAGGAAGGAAGGAAGGAAGGAAACAAGAGATGAGTTTGAGGACAGGGAGAAAAGAGAGATAAATTCAAGATTGAAAGTTGAAAACTGAAAGATTCTGATGCAACCAAAGGACAGAAGGATGAGCGAAAGAGTTCAAGAAGTTATTGATGATAAATGAACAAGAACGCGGTTTAGAATTGTTTATTTATCCTGAGTTTTAATTCATGTTCAGGTGAGTGTAGTTTAGTTTTTTCACTTCTGATTTAATCTCCAGAGAGACAGGAAGTTCACAGGGCAACACTAACCTCTGTGTTTGTAAAGGACTTAACTAACACACTGTGTCTTTCTGTTTTTATTTGTTACTATAAATAAAGTTTCACGTCGCGTGCTGTCCACACACAGTAACAGTTTATGTGGACTGATGTTTGAACAGACTGTGTGAGTATTAAAGCTTGAGATTTCTGTATGTCGCAGACTATTTTGATACACGGGCTCTGTCTATGTTTTGGAAAGATATATTTTACTCTTATACTTGTATGTATCCAGTAAGTCGTGTTTTTAGGGTCTGTTGTCTTGCTGTGTGGATTGCTTCCCGGTCATGTACTCAATAAAAACACTTCACTCAGCCATGATTCATCATTTTAGCTGGACAGCGTTTTGTATTTTGTATGTTTGATTTCATAAATACTAGATGCAATAGAATATAATTTATTAGTATTCATATTTTAACTGTGTTGATTTTGAAAGAGGCACTTTGTCTCAATTTATAAACCCTGTTATTTTCTCGCATTAAGGATTTTTGGGCTTCTAATGTCACAATTTGTAAAGGTTTTAATTTAGTCTGTATGTCATCACAGATTATACTACATTTATTTACATATTATTTGAGATTCTATATCACTTAATCTCAGTCATGTTTAATTTGCCATATGATAATTGCAGTGTGTTTCATGTGGTTGAAATAAAAACAAATTTGTCAACAGAAATGTGTTTTTATTATTCAGGATCTTTGATACTGTTAATCAGATTTTATGTGCAAATTAATTTATAGTTCTTATATCTATTTATTTTTTTGGTATATTATTATACTCTTCTTCTTATTTCTCTAATTATTATTTACCTTAAATTTGCTCAAATATATTTATGTTTTTAATAATTTGATATAAGATATGGCTTGTTTATTTTATTAACAGATATATGCAAATATAAAAATAACCCTTTAAATGTATCGAAAATAATTTGTCTTTTATTTTGAAACGTTTGATCCGAAACGGAAACACGCCTTTCTAATGTGTAAATAATATTGACTATCTAGGGAAGTTAAAATTAAATATTTGTGGTAAAGTTTTCAATTTGAGCAGGAATCATGAAATTAAACATTATTTATACTTTTTTTATTCCTCTATTCTAGCTAGCCGACATTTCCGGTGTTGTACTGGGCTGTGTCTTTTGCGCATGCGTTGTAGTAATCCTAACGGAAGCGGCACGGCAGCGCTCACAGCCTGGCTGTCTGACAGACACTGAATGAGAACGCACTGATTTCGACTTTAAAATGATGAAATTTCTACCTAAACTGCTGCTGCTAGCGCTGCTAGCCTTCCCGGCGACTATCCTCATCAAAGGTATGTTTGTGTTGCATCTGCTCACAGTGGCTAGAAAAGGGACAGGGTTTACTTAGCTGCTAAGCCCTAATATGCTAGTGTTAGCTGCTCAGCTAACTAGCTGCTCCGAAAAAAGGGAAGGCCATTCTCTGTTTGACATGTGCTAGCTGAAAGTAACGGTGGACATTAAAATGAGATGCTTCTTTACTCTTTCAGAAAATGTATCAAGTATCAGCATGTGGCGAGTTTTATTTTGAATGTTTAATTGGTAAGCAATGTTGTCCACAGTTTGCTACATGTTTGTAGTTTGCCCGACTGCTTAGACTGACGTGTCCTTATTATCTGCCTGTTAGCTGTTAGCAGAGAGGCTAAGTGGCTATGTTAATATGCTAACTGCCTCTCAGCAACTTCCTGGACACATTAAAAGTTAAACTAATTTTAATAACGCCAAAAACCTCAAGTTGCTTCATATGTTAACGACGGTATTAAATATACGCTCAGAAAGTTGCTGTAAACTAGCGTATGTCACGCTGTAAGGCTAGCTATCAAAGCTAAAACAGCTAACGGCTGAGGTACAACAGTCGCTCACTGGCTGTTTATTTAACTGAATTGCAAATAACTTGAACTAACATGAAGTCAAATGTACTTTATTAAAATTTCTAAGTAAAAAAAAGTATAGTTGTCTGCATACAGTGTGTGTGGCTGACCTGGGCTGTAAAGCAGATCTGATTAACTTTAATATTGGCTGTGATTGAGCCTTTAGCTATTTAATCTGTGAGTAATCTTTGGGTTTTAACATTATCATTTGGAAGTAGCAGGAGGAATTGGGTTAAATTTTACACAAAGTCAAGTTTTAGCTATAGTTTGTATTTTTTGGATATTTAGGAGCTCTGCTGCCAGCAGTCATCTCACATTGAACAAAATGTGTATAATGATTAGGGGTGTAAACAGTTTCATCCATATTATCTTTAAGAAACGCCTTCCCATGGGACGGTTGTGTGACTGTATCCATCCATGCACATCTACCTTTTTTTGGATCAAATGTTTTTTATTTGAAAAATTGAATAAAGACAATGTACAATAATTACCAATATGACACAAACCACAGAACTGAACAGACAAAATTACAGTAGGATAAAACCAAGGGCAAGGAAATAAATTAAAATAATAACAATTAAAATCCATGCACACCTGTATTTGAAGGTAGATAACAGCTAGATGCCAAAGCCTGATATGCCAGATGTTCAATGTTTTTTTAATTTTGTTTCCAAAGATCTGTGTTTATGTTTAGTTCCAGATTTATTAGCTATTATACCATTAACATATACATAGTAGATTTGTTTCATAGAGGTGTTGATTTAAGTTAATTTGATAGTTTGGAGGCTGTAGTTTGTGCTGCTTTTTACTGCACGTGTTTCCAATGTTCAGCCTGCCCTCATCTATAGAAGCATTTTAGTATATTTCTTTCAGCTTTCATGAACGTAAAGGGATTTACCTATTAGACTGTATCAGATGTACTTAATATACTTGCACCAGCAGGTGTGTCTGGTGAAATTTTGTGAAACGTTATAAACCAAGACTTTTAAAAATGCTCTAATTGCTCCAATCTAATAAAAGTGGATTCTATTTAATATATATATATACACACCCTGGTGTGGGCAGAAAACTAACCCAGTCAAAAGAATGTGAATTTCTACGGCAAAACCCGACATGATACAAAACCTGCAGGTCTGCTTTCATTCTACATGAAAGTGGCACTTGACGGTGTTGAGATGGGTGTCAGCTGGGTTATAACGGGCAGCTATGGGTGTGTGTGTGTACAGTTTGATCTGAAGCACAAGATGAAGAAATATTTGTACTCTTCATCATCTTTCTGTCTATAAGTGAGCGATGAAGGAGGGGCATGATAAAGAGAGGCTGCAATCATCCTTTCATGTCTTTGTCCCTTTTAATGAGTGCACCTCTAGACTCCACCTTTCTTTGTGATAAAATGTTGAACCAGCCAGTTCTCATGTGACCATGTCATCACATTCCCTTTGGACTGGAGTTATGTTTGAAGGGCCAGATTTTTGCTAAAAAGTGTACAGACAAATCATTTAAATATAAAAGAGTTGTTTTCTTCACAATGTCCCTGGTCTCCCGTCCACCAGGGCCGGTGGTGAGCGCCCAGGATCTAACTGAGGACGAGGAGGCTGAGGCTGAGGCTGAGGCTGAGGCCGAGGCTGAGGCTGTGGATGAAGATGTTGTGGATGATGTGACGGCGGAGGACGAGGACGATGAGGCGGAAGTAGAAGACGACGAGAATGCAGAACTGGTGAGTGACTGAGTCATCACATCCAGGTTGGAGATTGTGATTAAAAAAAGATGTATAGATGATACAATTCTGATATTTTCCCCTCGACATCAGGAGATTCAGAAGCTTAAAACATAGCAGAAATAAGCATGACCAAATCTGCAGTTTGTAGCCTGTTTCCTACTGCAAAGCATTTTTGAGCTACAAGTGAAATAAATCTTTCTTCCTGTTTTCCTTCATTATTTTAAATTAAATACACAATGTATTTAAAACTGGCAGACATAACCAGACATGTGAGCTCGGTGAGATGATTACGAGGCGTTTTTGTTCACCTCAGATCATTTTGATGACAGAAATCCTTACGCCCTGTCACGTAGTCTCTTCTGAGCGCTGTGATCAATGCATCGCTTTCTTATACAAGACGAGATAAAAACCTCGTATGTGGCCGACCGCAGCAGGTCAGTGTGCGCTTTTGTGGGCAATGTGTCACAAGGACTGTCCTTATGAGGCCGATGACAACGTGTTTGAAAGCAGGTGCGCGCTGCAGACGTAGGTGAGGACAGTGGACGAGCAGCCCCGCCTACTCCCCAAACAAAGTATCCAGAGCCGTATAGACAGAGAGTCGCGTCAGTGGAGGTCCAATATGCTCCATGATCCGCCATTGTGATGTCGCAGCTCTCTCTATAGGGCTCTGAAAGTACCGTCACTCACTCAGTCAGTCGGTTACTCACTCAGTCAGTCACATACAGGCCCGTGTGTAGGGCCGACCCCGGCGCTCATTCCAAAAAATCCTCGCCGAACAAAGCTTGACCTACCGAGTTGCATCCTAGAGAAGCTGTTGACCTCGAGGATCAGCGTTCCTCCTCATCCTTTTCAAAGTAAATTTACGTTATTGAGTGGACTTAAAAAGAACTGCTTCTATTTCGTGAGGGGATGAAAATGATCAGAAGGAGTCAGGATATACCTGATTAATGAATCTTGTGTTGAACCCGAAGATGAAGCTCTTATAAACTTGTACTCTCGTGTGTCTAGACGGAAGAAAAAGAAGATGAAGAGGAGGAAGCGCTGGTTGGAGAGGTGAAAGCTTCCCCCAACGCTGACACCACCATCCTGTTCGTCAAAGGAGAAGGTAACTCTCTCTTTAAAGCCTCTCAGACCTGCATGAAAAATAAAGGCAGTAAAAAACAGAATATTTCACTTATTTGTGATTTATTTTCACATTTAAATGTACATTTATTTCTATTCATTTATATATTTACTTACTTCTATCTTTATTTGTAAAATCTATATTTATATCTTTATTAATTTGCTTAAGAAAAAATACTTTTTATACATATCAGTTTGTTTGATTGTTTTTTTTGCGTAGCCAGAAAGACCCGCCCAAAGCCATTTGATTGACAGCTTGGCCCTTCAATAAATAGAGATTTAAAAAAAAAAAAAAAACGTTTAATCATTACATAAAAAGAGACAGAAAATAGACGCATATATACACATAAATATTAAAGAAATCTACACAGAAATGAGTGAACGCTGTGAAAATAAATGAAAAAGCTCTTTATATTTCAGCATTTATTTTCTTATTCTTTAACTGATGTATTCTCTTTATTTGACCCTCCTGTGACTCCGTAGTATAAAGAGTATTCTCGTTTCCCTCCAGACTTCCCTGCCAACAACATCGTCAAGTTCCTGCTCGGCTTCACCAACAAGGGATCGGATAACTTCATCGTGGAGTCTCTGGACGCCTCCTTCCGTTACCCACAGGTACAAACAAACAACCTGCTGATTACATCAATACAATTATCGAGCAAGCCAGGGAAACGTTTCTGAAAGGCTCTCTAACTGTTGTTCTCCTTCAGGATTACCAGTTCTTCATTCAGAACTTCACGGCTCTCCAGCTCGGCATCGTGGTTCCCTCCAGCAGACAGGCCACCTTCGAGTACTCCTTCATCCCAGCAGAGCCGATGGGAGGGCGGCCTTTTGGACTCGTCATCAACCTCAACTACAAAGACAGCACTGTAAGGAGACACAGGCTGGTGCACAGATAATTGAATGACCTTTTTAGTTCTTATTCAAATGCCACACATCACTTTAACTTGTGCTTGCTTAAAGAGTTTGAGAGACACGACAGAGAAGTTTAATTAGTGGGTGTGTTTTGGAGAGGAGGAGAACTGTGCAGATAATTCTGCTTTGTTTTAAACCTCAGAACGATGGAGGATTTAAGGAGTCTTAACCTTAGAGCATACAGGAAACTTTCAAACAAGCTGAGCTAACGTTAGCGGTGGCTAATCTTGCAGACACTCTGGATGTGACAAATGTGTTCAGTTGTTCCTTGTGGGTCTGAACAGTTTTAAACTGCAGATTGTTTTTAAAAGCTACCCCGTGTTTTAAGTTGTGACAGACGATAAAGAGGGCAGAGTTCACGACATGATTAAAGGAGAGATTGAACTCTCTTTGTTTTCTTATCTCATCCCCGTCTGACCTCTGACCTTGCCCTCCAATCTGCCTTCTCTTCCCTTTCTCTTTTGTTGCTTTCTCTTGAACTCTGCCCTCTTCCTCTTTTCCTGTCTTCGCTCCCTGTCTTTCCTTCTTTCTCTTCCTCTCTGCAGGGAAATGTTTTCCAGGACGCAGTTTTCAACCAGACGGTCACAATCACTGAGAGAGAGGACGGACTAGACGGAGAGACGTAAGTGTTTCATCTCTTAGCTGTCTAATGACTTTCACTGGTGTTCTGCTTGCCTGTAAATTTAGTACAATAATTTATTTCCTTTCTTTTTTTTATTCCTGTTCTTTCCTCTCTCCTCCTCCTCTCCCAGGATCTTCATGTACGTCTTCCTGTCGGGCCTCGGGCTGCTGGTTGTTGTCGGCCTTCACCAGCTGCTGGAGTCCAGAAAGGTACAGAGATTAAAAACAATATTTAGAAAGCAGTAAAGCTGACGCAGGCGAGTGGGTATTTGTCTTTTATACTTCAAAATAAAAGCCTTAAAAATATCAGACTTCCCATTTGAAGAACGTGACTAGGTTCTTTTTTTGACCTATCGATCGTGAACAATAATTCAGTCATTCTTTAATGTTTTCTTGTTTGCCGTTTAATCCAGAAAAAAATCTCTCCCTCTGTTTAAACTGGTGATTTTTCTGATATATAATAGGACATAGAATATCTTAAACAAAACAGGACTTTCCTCACGACTTCAAACTACAACAAAGATCGCAGAGAAGACTGACGTGTTGAATTTGCATCGACAGCAAACAGCAGAGACACTGAATTTACATGCAGCTTTCTTTCCCTGTGTGTGTGTGCAGAGGAGGCGTCCTGCTCCAAAGGTGGAAATGGGAACTTCGAGCCACAATGACGTCGACCTGAGCTGGATCCCCCAGGAAACACTCAACCAGATCAGTACGTACGCCTCACATCGGTCACACACACGACTCTACACACACACGACTCTACACACACCCTCTGTGAACGCAGCAGCTCGTGCACACAGACCGCAGGCTACATCTCAGTGCAATGATTCCTGCAGCTTTTCTCAACATTGAGGGTCAAAGAAATACCTTATTGTTGGAGCTTTAAGAGGGTTTCTAAAAGTTCGGAAGGTTTGGACACTTAGGTTAGGGATGATGTTTGAATTTCAAGTAACTTGTTTTATCCACAGCATGTGTAGGGCTGCATGTTCGAGTGATAATTGACGCGCTCACCGTGTAATCATAACAGAATCAAATATCCGATGACGCTTCGCTTGAAGATTTATTAATTGCTGTCTGCGATCATTCAGATGCAAGAAAATCACAATCAATGTCCAAAAATCCCACAAAAAACTATATGTGTACCAGCAACACCTGTCACCTGAAGGAACGTTCCTACTTGTATAGGATTCTGAAGTACCATGTGCCACCTACTGGACCACCTGAGTACTACACATACAACATTCAGAAACGCCATCATTCTTTTAACTGAGAATCTTTGAATATTTGTAATGAAACCATCGACTCCTGGATGAAGAAGAAATGTTTTTTTTCTCTGCATTCATACATCGAGTTCATGGTTTTCTTTAATCTGTCCAATCAGCAGTTAAGTAAACGATTAAAGAGCTGGATATTAAACGTCAATAATTCTTCAGTTGCTGCAGACTCGTCTTCTGTATTATCGCTTGTCAAAAAAGTATTAAAAGCTTGCATTGAGTACCTGCTGTTATTCTTAGCCCTGTTGATCAGGTGTCTTCGCAGCCCCAAAGTCCTAAAAGATGATTTCTCATGTGCAGATTATGTGAGCTTTAAGGCTCCACCAGCAGCCGTAAGGCGTCTTAATCCAAGCAAATCTGTCAGAAAGATAAAGGAAGCTGGAAACCTCGACTGTAAACGAGCACAGTGGGGTTAAAACGGCGTAAGAAAGTAGCTGCAGTGCATCTTAAGGCCAGTTCAGATCAACGATTCGCAACGAGACCGGATGCAGCTGCCAACATGTGATCGTAAACGTTCTAAAACTGGGCCGTTCACATCAAAGCAACAGAACGCACACAGAAACAGCTGTCTCCATGGCAATGACGCACGGACATACCCCACTACTTCTGCGTTAATACTGCAGCGTTAGTATTAGGCTTAGGTGAATTAAGTAGCTGGATTTCTGTGCGGTTATATCATCATTAAAGAAACTGATGACAGTGACAGTGACATGCTCCCAAAGTCTGCTGTAACATTGATTCATTAACGGTGAAGACAGAGTTTGGAAAGAGAGGATCTGGAGCGTCTTTGGCTGCTGCAGCACCAGAGACAGGGAGCCTACGCCCATTTATGCTGCTTCCTGATTGGCTGAAGTGAGAAATACATCATTCTGTTCATAAACTGCATTTGAGGATTTGACAAGTCAAATCTTTTGCAACTCCAGGTAACGGCTTCAGACGCTCTGCAACTAACCAGCTCACACCGCTGCAACTTTCTCTGCAACATTCTGAAACTGTTTTGACGCGTTGCGAATCATCGATCTGAACTGGCCCGTAAAGTGTATGTAACCATAGAAACAAATCAAAACCTGGTGACTGAACCTTTCACAGAGTTACGACTAAAGGAGAACTCGTGTGGCTCTCAGTGCACTGAAACTTTGGCTGCGCCTCCTGATGTCTGTTTGCTCACAGGATCAGCCGATGTGTTTGTGTCTGTTCTCTTCCTGCTTCACCTGTTCCTGAATAAACTTTAACCTTCGCTGTGCACGAGGCTCACTCACTCTTTTCTTGTCTTCCCTCTCTGCCTTCCTCGCTGTCATGCTTTCCTGCGTCTTCAGTGCAGAGTCGCAGAGGTGAGGTCTGCTTTACGTTCTGTGTGTGTGTGAGAAACGGAGAGCTGCCTGGATTCTCTTGAGTTCACTCTAATCTAAATGCAGTGCTGCTGTTGGAGTGTTTCTTTTCACACGAGTGTGTAATCAGCTCTCTTTTCTATTTAATGTTAGAAGCTTTATTTATTTCTGACATTTGTATGATTTCGACATGTAACCAAAAGGTGAACAGTATTTTACCATAATGTATTTAATAGGGCTTTTCCCCCCGACCCGTTTTAAATCCAAACTAACTTTTTAAAATACCAAAGTCTCACACAGACAAACTAACCGATCAAGGCAGCTGTAAACCGGCAACTCCCATTTCCTGTGAGGTAAAATCAGTGTTTTTCTGAATGGAGTCTGGTGTGTGTGCAGAGAGCGATGTAACGTCTGTGTGTGGTTAAAACAATCATCTTCCTCTGTAACAAAAAGGTCTATCTCTGTAGGGATCCTTTCTGTCATGTTGTCACACACTTAGAATAACAATCTGAGCCTGTCAGTGGAAACAACAAGAACTTGTAGTGGACGACCTTTGACCCATTTGCCATGAAAGATCACGTCGTCATGTTTGCAGCTGCGATCTACTGAAGCTGTTTTTTTTTTTTTACTAGGGATGCACAACCTTATCGGCACATTGTATCTTCATGGCTTGAAAATGACGCATCAGCAGATATGTAATTTTCCTGTCGATGTTTTCCACCGATAAAACAACGCTTTGATTTTGCCTAAATCCTCGATGATTCCCTAAAAAAGCTTGACGTAATGCTACGACATTAACTCGCCGACGCTAACAGAGAGTAACATAAACATCAGAGCAAAACTAACTCACATACTCACGGACGCACACACGATAAAGAGAGTCCCTCAGCGATCACTGATGTCTCCGCAGTAGGAGCAGTAAACAAGTCCGGGCATGTCTCCCTCACTGCCGTGTTTCAGGGGGATGCTGCGTTCAGGTGCGCTCAGAAACGTGAGTGATCAGACACGTTACCTTGTGTACAACACCTCTTCCATTAGGCGTGAAGAAGGGTGTGAGATGTCTGCAGTACTACAATCAGAGTAGGCATGATATCAGTTTCACTACAGGGAGACTTGATGTTCTCAATGAGGGGGATAAAAACATGAGCCTAATATATCCGTATCGATATCAGCAAAAAGGGCTGGAAAATATCGGCCAAAAATCCACTATCGTGCATCCCTATTTTTTAAAATGATCTAGACCCACTAAATGTTAAAATAAGGTTAAGAGTCACTAGCATTCCCCTTTAGCCTTGTAGATTTATTTGAATGTGGCAGAATTAATCCATCACTCACACTCTCCTCCTTCCTCTCCAGACAAGGCGTCTCCAAAAAGATCTCCCCGCAAAAGAAGCCAGAAACGCTCGGCCGGCTCAGACGAGTGACGGGCGCATGACATCACGGCGACGGATCTTCACCCACCCGTCTACGTAGGAGGAGGAGGAGGATGAAGAGGAGGAGGAGGAGGAGGGCTGTGAGCGCCATGATGAGCGTAACTCTGCCCCCTTTACTGAGGAACTTTAACCAGTGCCAAGCACAGCTATGGCTGGCTCTCTACTTTCAGCTTGAAAACTGTTGAATACACACACACGCATACACACACACACACACACACACACAGAGCCCGTTTTGTTTAAGGATAACGTTTTCTGAGGCTCACACGAGGGAGAGGAGAGAAACGATCGTCCTGCAGCAGGTGTGTTGGGTTTAAAAGGCACGCGAGGACATTTTTCTACAAACGTTGTTGCTTTTCTTTAGATTATATTTGTCTGCCTTCAGAAGAGAGCTGCTGATCACTGTCTGACAGGTTTGATTGTTTCTATGTTTATTAGCTCCCACTCCGGCGTAGGGCTGAATCAAACGGAGGTTAATCACTTGGTTGGGACAAAACTAAGTTTTCATTGTCGAAGTTGCCTGATTTGATGCACTGAATATCTTTGGCTTTATCATAAGAACTCTGGAGATCACTTGATAATAACCGTGATCATTATTTGCAGCCCTGCCCCGGTGTGTGAAAACGGTAACAAATGCAGTTTTAGTTTTTTTGGTTGTTAAATTTTTCTGTAGTTTGTGTCTGATCTCCTCCTTTGCTTCGTTTCACTGCACTGATCCTGAGAATAATCAGATCCTGGTGTCGGCCATCGCAGATTCACACACTCCTGACGCTACTTAGCGTTACTATGCCGCCGTCCTGTTGAAATGCACAAACACAACGTTGCAGACGGCCTGAGGGAGCTCTCACTGGTTTCCTTTAACACTCGAGTAGTGATCACTGTGTGTGGTTTATTGTGCGGCAGCGGTCCTTAGAAATGTTTTGCTCCAACTTCATTTCTGTTTCTCTGCTTTTCATCTAACGCTGCCTTCAAAGGCAGCACGGTAAATGCAGGATCAGTTTGGCATTGAAGTGGTTAACGTGGTGTGAAGTCTGCTGCTGAACGACTGTCAGGACAGGAGCACGTGTTCTTGTTCCGTTTACTAAACATGGTTTGAGAATTTGTAATTGCTTTGCTTTGATATGATCAACTTATTGTTCAGTAAGCAGAAAAGCTGTTTTTACAGTTTTAGAGTTCACTGGTTTCGGCTCCTTAATTTTGGCCGGTCTCCAGTCATCTTTGGTAGTTAACTGACTGTTGGACGGACAACAGAGACAGTTTGAAGACTTTAATTTGACTGAATCTTTGCTGGATATTTTTCACTTCTATTGAACAATGAATCAAGAAGGCAAACGGCTGATTCACGATGAAAGTGATGATTCGATGGCTTCAAATGATGTGATTAGTCTGCCGATCGATCACATGTTTCTGTTAACTCGATTCGGTGGACAGTGAATAAGAAAGGAGAAGACAAACATGCCCTTTAACCCCGACACCCTCAATTATAAGCCCAGCGCTCGCAGGTGCAGAGGGGGTCGCCCTCCGCCGGGTTATCATGAACGAGCTCAGCGGGTCACATTTCTCCTCTTGTCGAGTCGCAAGACTTGAAAATTACAATCTACGGAAGCCCGGAGAGGCAAGAGAGGGAGGTGATTCTGGTTATTCATGTTAGTCTGATCTTACCTGTTTTCTCTTCTGTGTTTAGAGTTATGAGAAGGTGGATTTTTTTTGTGCAAGAATAGTCTCATCAATTCCTTATTTTTCTTTTTTAAATCTGTGATGCGTGTGAGCGAGTTATCTAACGATAGTGTAATGTCTTTGTTTTGGCTATAGTCTGGCAAAATGTTTTTCACCTGATCCGAAGTCAAACAAAGGAGAGAAAAACAGTTTAGACTTCATAAATGGATTAAAAATCTCACTTGTCCTTCAGGGCTTCCGTACTAAACCCTGGAAGCGTGCCTGTTTTCTACTCTGTTTCTACGTTTGACTTCTTGCTTCTCTCTTTAACCTCCGCGTTCAGAATCAGATCATTTCCCTAAAAGTCAATTTAGTCTTTTTCTTTTCTTCTTTTTCTTTTTTCTCTATTGGTTTGTAAAAATGTTGAAGTGGCCGAAGCACTGGTGTAAATACTGGCTGATGGATGATGACAGCAAAATTACTGAGCTAATTTATTTGAGTGACAGATTGGGCTTAAATAGGGTGGGTTTTGTGCACTGTTTTTTATTTTACCACTAGGGGGCAGCACTGACTTACACTGCAGGCTCTGGGGGGTTTAAAGTTCCTGTCCTGCAGGGGTTTGACTTTTAAAGCTTTGTGGTTCTGTGAGGAAATGACCTCAGAGTTCGGATGTGAACTGTCCTTACAGGTTGGAATTGACTGCAAATAATCCAACAAGCAGCAGCAACAGGAAACACACTTCATCCAAACTCAAACACACACCTGAGGCTCGTAACATCACTGAAAGGGCCACAGAGAACTGAGCTGATGTTTAGATGATGGGGCTGTCATTCACAGATAGAAGCTTCTTCTTTTGTTTGCTTTTAAATGTGCAGGAAATAAACTTTGATGATTTGCTGTAAGCTTGTTCCTCTACGTGTTTGTTTTTTTCCTTAAAAAAATGGATTACTTAAAGATATAATCTGTTAAGTCTTCATCTATCTCTGAATGAGGTAACACTACGGCCCGCTGATGAAAGCCTTTGCATTTGCAGTATATAGTATTATTATGGGCTGGGTGTCTGTGGCGACATTCAGGGAAAAATGACAAGCGGCGCCCAGTTAGTGACGCGTTCTCCATCACACCTGAGGGTAGGCGGAGCTAAGCGGCTGCTTTTCCGCTCTCTGCAAGTGTTGTGAGTAAACAGTAATCTACTATGGCTGAACAAACAAAGAAAAGATGGATGACTACAGATACAACTTCAACAAGAAGTGAAAATCCAAAGAAGAAGAAACAAACTCGACGCTCAGATGAAGCAAACAGTCTGAAAAGGAAAGCGACCGTCAGCCAGGAAAATCAAGAGTTACAACCAGGAAGTGACTTTTACTAAGGCTCTATGTTGCATGTTCTTAGGTGTGTTAAGAAAAGTTAATATCCGTCGCAGAAAAAGTCTTCAAGCTAAAACTAGAAGTTCAAGCTGAAAGTATTTTAATAACCGTTTCAGTCACTTTTCAAGCTAAACGTGTATTCGACAGTAATTTAACATCTTTGGTTTTGGACTTGTTGGTCTGATAAAAGCAGGTTTTTTTTCTACTTTGGATTCTGGAAATTTTAAACAATTTTTAAAACCATTAATTTAGTGGTTAATTGGGGTAAAAAAAAAGATTCTGGATATTCAAAAGCTTAAAAGTTTTCATTGATTTAAATATATTTTTAACAGGTACAAAGGTACAAAGCACCTTACAAAATAAATGTATAGAGAAATGCTTATAACTTACAATTTAAAATATGAAATCAACTGAAACCAGTGCAAAACTAAAACACGTTCTGAGATGAAACTGCACAATATTGTGTGTTAAGCAGTGATTTTAACAGAAATAGATGAACTACTCTCATATTCTGTGAGGTTAAATCAGTGTTTTTCTGAATGGAGTCTGGTGTGTGTGCAGAGAGCGATGTAACGTCTGTGGTTAAAACAATCATCTTCCTCTGTAACAAAAAGGTCTATCTCTGTAGGGATCCTTTCTGTCATGTTGTCACACACTTAGAAGAACAATCTGAGCCTGTCAGTGGACGCACTTTGATCAGGTGCATTTGGCATAAAAGATTATGTTGCAGCTGTTGCACAATCTCCCATCATGCAGCCTCAAACTGAAGGAAGCAACTCGAGAAATTCACATTTTTTCTCATGTTTGAGTCTTTTAGATCCTAAAATACATTTTTTTAAAAAGGCCTGATTTCCCCTTTAATTCAAGATTTCTAATCTTTTCATGTGAATTTCGTTTTGCTCAACCAATTTATGAATGTGATGCAATTATGTTTAACCTATAAAAGTTGTGTAACTGTAACTGTCGTTGGGACACCTGGAGGAATCTTTCCTTTTGTTTCTTGTGCACACAAACTTTTGTTGTTGTTGTTCTATGAGGTTTTTAAGGAGTGGAAACTGGGAAAAACGATGTGCTCTGGAAAAGAAGGAAAATCTTGAGAGGAAGTTTTTTTGCACAACAGCAGAAGAAAAGAGGAAGAATCAGGTTGGATTTAGCACAGAGGCCACTACAATGCTGAACACACAGAGACGCTTTAAGACGAGGCACAAAGAGACACCGAGCAGTTAGAAGTCTGTGAATAGGATTTAAACATTGCAGGTTTGCAGACTTGTTTTTAAACAAAGTAATATAATAATAAAACTAAGCAAAACATATATATATATATATATATAACTTCACAATGATGCTGATATGGAAATGAGTCATGAAATGTGTCTGTATTTAAAAGTCTTAAATGAACAGGAAGTTGGCAGCGAGTTGAACTCAGATTTGGCTTGTTGTCAAAATGTGCTCAAGGATCCGCCTCTACCAGTTTGTGACTAACGCTTCACCTGAAATGTGTTGGTCCATGTAACGTCCTGTTATGTGCTTTGGTTCATGTGTTGCAGTGCAAAGTGTTTATTTACATGACGACATCCAGTGAGAAGGAAACAAAAGTTCTGTGACTGTATTTTTAGATACCTGAGTCCAAGGTTCAGAGTACGGCAGAGCACGAGGGCGGAGGCGAATGAACCTGGAGCTCGGGAGACGTTTTTATTTTTGTGTTTTTAGAAGAAGGAGAAATATCAATGCTGATCACTGATTTCAGCAACAACAAACAGGAAATGAAGCTTTCACATGAAGTTAAGCTTGACACATGAAGGCTTGTTTGTGCTGCAGCCATTAAAGCGTGTCAATGTTCCTGTTCTACATTTACAGACACGACACTTTATATGTCTACTGTCCATATGCGGAGGCTTGCTCAGTTAATTTGGTTAAACAACATCAAAAAACAACAACAGTAAGATGATGCTTGTACATCACTGCATCAGAAATAATGGTGTAATAACAGAATAATACAGGGACCATAGTTTCGGCACAATGAGCTCGTTCTTTTACTTTTAAATTGTTCAATCTGGGCCCTTTTTTTTAACGTAATGACTAAAAAGTACCAAAAGTTTTTAATTTGCACCTGAACATTGCTTCAGCCTGCAGTTATAAAATGTTGCTTCCTGTGTTTGGCTGCTGGTTGGAGCAATGTACTGGAGCAGCTCTCTTTGTTCCTATTATTGATTTAGACCCCAAAATCTGTTAACAAAAGGCCCATGTTAAAAAAACAGAAAGTACTTTGTTACAAATATGTCAAATATATATCATTGTAAACGTGAACTTGCACGTTCTGTGTTTTTTCCACATTGTTGTGTTGTAACTGTAACTTTTTAATCGTGTTGTGACTCTGAATGAGGCTGTTCGTACGTGCGAGACTAAAAATGAGACTCTGGGATCGAGGCGACGATGAAAACCCTGCAGACGAGCAGACGGCAGAGTCTGCAGCCTCCAGACGTCCAGCAGGCCGTGCGACGCTTCAGGCGTCAACACCTGCCTGCAGAGTGAGAGCAGAGTCGTGATTTATACCACAGACTGTATAAAAAGATGGACGACATGACAGCTCCCTTAAAGTGAAGCCAAACCCTCTCTATCGCCCCCTGCTGACTGGCTGCAGTATAGCTCATAAAGCCCGCCTCCTCCATGTCAACAGATGGGACATGAGTCAAACTATAAAATCAAAACACACTCCCAATTAATTTTTGTCAAACATGGTTTCTGTCATTATAGTTAGTTCTTATCATGCTGATTTACGTCCAAGTGTTCATTTTTCTGACAAGTTTATTTTTAATTAGTTACTTGATGCTGTCAAAATGATGATTGACAGCTCTGTTGACAAATTCGGCTCCTGCAGCCAATCAGTTCCGGGTGAACAGAGCGGAGGACGATCTGCGAGTGGAAACGTAACTAAAACAATCACTACAGTCATTGAAGTTTCCGTACCTGTGAACGTTAACCTCAGACCAACACAAGGAGCTGTTCTGCTGTTAAACACGCCGGCGTGCGGGATCCTTGTGGATTTTTCGGTAAGTTAAGTGTGTGTTTGGGTTAGCGGAAGTGGCTACGGAGGCTTCACTCGCCGATCTCTACTGCGCAGACTCTGGCTCCAAATGACGTCACCATCGCAAGATGGCAGCGCCTATCACAGGGCTGTTTTGGCATCAATTTCGTACAATGGGAGCAGATGGAGACGCGTCGTCCATCTATATATACAGTCATTGATTGATACCCAACACTCAAAATGTAGTCACATCGAGATTTTACAACTTGTTTACATTTTATCAGAGATGTGGACTTGAGACTTGGTGACTTGGACTTGAGTTGACTCAAGTCACTGTTTTGATGACTTGCAACTTGACAAAAAATAAATGACTTGAGACTCGACTTGGACTTGCAAGTTAATGACTTGAGACTCGACTTGATGTGTGTTTTCATAAGTTTGAATGTTAGACAGAAACTTGACAACATTGAATTTTATCATTTGATATTTAACAGCTAACTATCGAGTATGTACGCAGCACAAACTGGGAATCATGATTGGACGACTCAAAAAGCTCCCCAGTATGTGATTGTCATGATTGGATGACCGGCTGTCAGTCAAACTCCTCGCTATGGCAACACGCAACATCAAAGCCCCCAAAGAGAATCCTCATCAGTCGTACTCGTTACTACTCAATATGGTCTCAGAGCAGACCATCATCATGGCTGCGTCTGTGCCAAGATAACACAGATACAATTCACTGTCAGACTTTTTGAACAGGTTTTATAAACTGGACAATAATATCATTATTAGACGGGCTGCTAACACCTTGTGTTTTCTCTTTATAAAGACGGGATACTACAGGTAAGAATGCTGGATGTTGGGTGGAACTTGACTTGACTTACCCAAGAAAGAATGACTCGAGACTTGCTTGAGACTTGAGCAAAGATGACTTGGTCACAACACTGCTGTTTGTACAGTTTTCATCCACCAAAACTTCACTTTCAGAATAAACCTTTTCCTTTAATCAACAGCTTGATTTTATATGCAGCCCAATCAGTATAAATGTTAAATTTAAATCTTTATTTTATTAAAACTATAATTGGTTATTTTTGTAAGGTAGGACTGTGTCTTATTTTGTGAACATGGGCTTTAACTTTAAATGATTACACTTTTGAAAGAGATATTACATATTTTGGATTACGAGCATATAAAAAGTTTAGTTACCGAAGTCAGGACAAAGTAACAGAAAGCTGTTGTATAGTTTTATCATTTCATTATTATTGATAAGAAAACTTACAATCTCAGAACCCATCGGCTATGATCTGACAACAATGAACATGTCGGTTCAGCCAGCGTTAAACAATAAACGACTTCCAGCCCAGCCTTCCTTCTCCCTGCGCTGCATTGTTTACAGTCCAGTTAGCAGCCTGAGAAGCGACCGTGTGTTCAGATCAAAGGTAAATTCTCCCTCCAGATGTGTCTGCTAAATAAACGCTGTCATCTCTCGGTTCGTCCCATCCCCCGGAGGAGCGCCCGTTCATCTGTCTGTGCTGAGTCTCAGTCTCACTGTAAACAGGAAGTTACACAGAGGCTGCACTCTGGCTTACTGCAGCGGGATGAAGCCCAAACAGAAACAGATTCTCTTGTGATCGACTTTAATTAACGGCTCCTCAGTTTGCTGAAAGAACAACATCATGATGCAGATTAGGAACAACACGAAGTGAAGCCGATAAACCTGCATTCTTTCTAATGGCCAGCAGGGGGCGACTCTATTAGCTGCAATAAGAACAACAAGTGTGATTATAGTCACCGGCCACTGTATTAGGTACACCTGTTCGACTGCTAGTTAGTACAAATATCTAATCAGCCAATCAAATGGCGGCAACACAATGCATTTGTGTGTAGACATGTTAGACAATCTGCTGAAGTTCAAACCGAGCATCAGGATGGGGAACAAAGGTGATTTAAGTGACTTTGAACGTGACTGTCTGGTCTGAGTATTTCAGAAACTGTTGATCTGCTGGGATTTTCAAACACGGCCATCTCTAGGGTTCACATAGAACGGCCCGAAAAAGAGAAAATATCAAGTGAGCGTCAGTTCTCTGTGCGAAAAGGCCTTGTTGATGGCCGAGGTTCGAGGAGAATGGCCAGACTACAGCTGATAGAAAGGCAATAGTTACTCAAATAGTCGATACAACCGAGGTATGCAGAAGAGCATCTCTGGACGCATAACACGTCCAACCTTGAAGCAGATGGGCTACAGCAGCTGGAGACCACACCGGGTGCCACACAGCTCAGAACAGGAAACTGAGGCTACAATTGGCACGGGCTCACCAAAGCTGGACAATAGAAGGAAAAACGTCTGATGAATCTCGATTTCTGCTGCGACGTTTCGATGGTAGGGTCAGAATTTGGCATCAACATGAAAGCAGTTCAGACTGCTGCTGATGGTGTAATGGGATGGGGGATATTTTGCATATTAATTGAGCATTGTTTAAATGCCACAGCCTCCCTGAGTAATGTTGTCCGTGTCCATCCATTTATGTCCCCATCTTCTGAAGGCTACTTCCAGCAGGATAACGCGCCATGTCACGAAGCTCACATCATCTCACACTTGTTTCTCGACGACAATGAGTTCACTGTACTCAAATGGCCTCCACAGTCAGCAGATCTCAATCCAATAGAGCACCTTTGGGATGTGGTGAACGAGAGACGTACAGTGGGGCAAAAAAGTATTTAGTCAGTTACCAATTGTGCAAGTTCTCCCACTTAAAAAGATGAGAGGCCTGTAATTTTCATCATAGGTATACCTCAACTATGAGAGACAAAATGAGAAAAAGAAATCCAGAAAATCACATTGTCTGATTTTTAAAGAATTTATTTGCAAATTATGGTGGAAAATAAGTATTTGGTCAATAACAAAAGTTCATCTCAATACTTTTTTATTTACCCTTTGTTGGCAATGACAGAGGTCAAACGTTTTCTGTAAGTCTTCACAAGGTTTTCACACACTGTTGCTGGTATTTTGGCCCATTCCTCCATGCAGATCTCCTCTAGAGCAGTGATGTTTTGGGCCTGTCGCTGGGCAACACAGACTTTCAACTCCCTCCACAGATTTTCTATGGGGTTGAGATCTGGAGACTGGCTAGGCCACTCCAGGACCTTGAAATGCTTCTTACGAAGCCACTCCTTCGTTGCCCGGGCGGTGTGTTTGGGATCATTGTCATGCTGAAAGACCCAGCCACGTTTCATCTTCAATGCCCTTGCTGATGGAAGGAGGTTTTCACTCAAAATCTCACGATACATGGCCCCATTCATTCTTTCCTTTACACGGATCAGTCGTCCTGGTCCCCTTGCAGAAAAACAGCCCCAAAGCATGATGTTTCCACCCCCGTGCTTCACAGTAGGTATGGTGTTCTTTGGATGCAACTCGGCATTCTTTCTCCTCCAAACACGACGAGTTGAGTTTTTACCAAAAAGTTCTATTTTGGTTTCATCTGACCATATGACATTCTCCCAATCCTCTTCTGGATCATCCAAATGCTCTCTAGCAAACTTCAGACGGGCCTGGACATGTACTGGCTTAAGCAGGGGGACACGTCTGGCACTGTAGGATTTGAGTCCCTGGCGGCGTAGTGCGTTACTGATGGTAGCCTTTGTTACTTCGGTCCCAGCTCTCTGCAGGTCATTCACTAGGTCCCCCCGTGTGGTTCTGGGATTTTTGTTCACCGTTCTTGTGATCATTTTGACCCCACGGGGTGAGATCTTGCGTGGAGCCCCAGATTGAGGGAGATTATCAGTGGTCTTGTATGTCTTCCATTTTCTAATAATTGCTCCCACAGTTGATTTCTTCACACCAAGCTGCTTACCTATTGCAGATTCAGCCTTCCCAGCCTGGTGCAGGTCTACAATTTTGTTTCTGGTGTCCTTTGACAGCTCTTTGGCCATAGTGGAGTTTGGAGTGTGACTGTTTGAGGTTGTGGACAGGTGTCTTTTATACTGATAACGAGTTCAAACAGGTGCCATTAATACAGGTAACGAGTGGAGGACAGAGGAGCCTCTTAAAGAAGAAGTTACAGGTCTGTGAGAGCCAGAAATCTTGCTTGTTTGTAGGTGACCAAATACTTATTTTACCGAGGAATTTACCAATTAATTCATTAAAAATCCTACAATGTGATTTCCTGGATTATTTCCCCCCATTCTGTCTCTCATAGTTGAAGTGTACCTATGATGAAAATTACAGGCATCTCTCATCTTTTTAAGTGGGAGAACTTGCACAATTGGTGGCTGACTAAATACTTTTTTGCCCCACTGTATGTCATGGATGTGCAGCTGACAAATCTGCAGCACCTGTGTGATAGTATAATGTCAATATGAAGCAAAATCTCTGAGGAATGTTTCCAGCACCTTACTGAACCTATGCCTCGAAGAATTAAGGCAGTTCTGAAGGCAAAAGGGGGTCCGACCCAGTACTAGCAAGGTGTACCTAATAAAGTGGCCGGTCAGTGGATAGAAGTCTTAATATAAAATGGTCCTACTTCTGTCTGGATTTATTACATCAGTAAACAGTGTTCTACTTCATCGTCTTAGTCTCTGTAGTTTCTGGTGATTTTGACAGATCCAGGCTGTCTGTGTGTAGCCTTAATGCATTTCAGGGGTAAAAATTTCACCTTTTAGTTTTAATTTGCCAATTTTAATAAAATTTCCATTTCAATATCTAACTGTCTTTTCAAGGGTCTTTTTTTATTTAAATAATGTAATTATGAGCTGAATATCCTCAATTTAATAATGTTTTATCTTTGATGTTAACTATTAATTTGAAATCTGTTTAAGATAAAATCTAAACTGTTAGATGAGTCTGATGAAGTGGATCTGTGTGTAAAAATGTGTTTCTGTAGCTTCATGCAGAGCAGATATTAAACCTGCTGAGCGTGAGAACGAGCAGTAAGGGACATCCTCCAGGTTTCTCATTTCCAGCCTGAATCGTTCAGTAAGTGAACTTCTCATTGATCATATTTCACAGGGTTGCACTGCTCTTCAGTCAGTCATAAATGAAGTCAATATGTTCCAAAGGTGTTGATGCTGTGAAGAAGAAAGAAGCCTTGAAGAGTCTGCATGTTTGCTCTTTAATGGATGTTAAATCTTTTACTCCTGTTCTTCATTATTGTAAATCTGTCTTTAATGTTTCATTACTCTGTAAAGCACTTCGAACTGCCTCAGTGTATAAAATGTGCTACACATATAAAGCTGCCCGGCCTACTCTCTAAGAAGTACGAGTGTAGAAGTATGAAGATGAATACAGTGTCTGAGTAAATATACTCGGAGCACTGAGAGAATGTTGTACCTTTGTTCCTGCCTTTGGATCGCTCCACACTCCTGTCCAGTATTTTTAAAAAGGACAAACAAAGAATAAATATCTGATATAAAAAGCAGCAGAAACAGAAACACACGACTTGACATGTATTTCTGTATAAAAAAGCTCCACATGTTGCCTTTACGTCTGCTTTAATCATGTAATGTGAAAACTTACAAGGGACTCCTTCTCTATTATAATATAGAAATAACTGAATATAACCAGAACTTCAGAATGAAACTTCAACATGTTATTTAGAAATATGTGGTTATTAATGATCTTACCGTCTCTACATTCCCACAGGTTCAACAAAAAGAAAATCTATTTATATACATGAACGTAATCTAAAGTTTTAATGTTCAGTCATGTGATAAAAACAAAGGCTGAAGCTCTCCTCTCCACTCTTCCTCTCAGTCACACGGCCCAGTCAGAGCGTCTCCACACACCAGCTGCTGCTTAAACCTCCCTGATCATCAGCTCATCCTCTCTGGACGGAACCAGTGACAGATATCACGACCATCTGATGAGAGGAGAGGACAGAAAATCAGTGTTGACACTCAGACTCTGCTCATCAGCTGTTGGTCAGTAATGCAGAACATCCAGTATGAAGACAGAAGTGGTTTTGTAGCGCAGCACGTCTCCTCTCATGCTAACATACTGGAGACTCACAGAAGAGGGAGAGTCCCTGAAGGCATCATTATGTCAGAAACAGTTCAGTGATGCATTTACTGTTGAAACATGTGAACAGTTTTTACATTAGAAATCAGTAGTTTCTTATTTATTGACCTTTCTGGTCTTCTGTTGGAAACATTAGCACAAAGCTAACAGGTGTTAAAGAGTAACTTGTCACCAGGCTGAGCAGCAGAGTCTCAAATACTTTCTCATGTTTAAAGTTTCACGTCTTTTTCACTGTTTCACTTCTCTTCAACCTTTAACCACGCCCACCAGTGATGTCACAGTGTACTGATGAATCATGTACAACAGGTCTACATCACTGCACCAAGGTGAAAGGTGAAACCACCAGAGGTCAGAAAACAAACAAACAAAATCACAACTTCTGAGTTTGAAGTGACGCACGGATCTTTCAGGAAACATGGCTGTAAAAGAATTAAAGGTGATTGATTTCAGAGCTTCAGTCAGACTGATCTTAGAGTGGAGACCATCTGATCAATTCTTTAGTGTTCAGGTGGGAGTAAAAACACAGGTAAGATCTGACAGTCTGTCTCCATACAGCTTGTAATGTGATCAGCTCTAATCCAGCTTTACTTTCTGTACTCATCTATATTACAACATCTGTCTCCACATGCATTCAAACACACGATCACAACAAGCTTCTGGTTGTTCTGATTGGCTGTCTGTTTATTATCTTTCTCTGTGTTTCTGTCCAATCCTGAAGCCCGTCACCGTTCACAGAAGACGCCAGGAGGGAGGGTTGAGGAGGTTTATCAGGAAACACTTCAACCTCACTTTGATACTGTGTTTAGTTTTATGTTGCTCCAACCAGCACGGACTGACCCCAACTCTCTACTGACCTCAGAGTCTCCAGCCTGCAGTTTGGACTCTGCAGAAAATCACACAGCAGCTTCACTCCTGAATCCTGCAGCTCGTTGTAGCTCAGGTCCAGCTCTCTCAGATGGGAGGGGTTGGACTTCAGAGCTGAGGCCAGAGAAGCACAGCTGATCTCTGACAAACTGCAGTCACTCAATCTGAATAAAGAATAATTATGTAACATCATTAATCAGTTAATGTCTAATAATCTGCTGAGAGCTGAAGAGAGTTTAGAATGAAGAAGTTAAAATGGATCCTCCAAACACCTGAACCCAACAGGATGCAGGTTAAATACTGTAACATACAACAATAAAAACAGCTCTTATTTATATTAACTCCAACATGCTGCTACTTCAAGAAAGTGTTGTTTCTCATACATCGATGATGCGCAGGTGATGAAAGACATTCCGCTGACACCGACTTGTTTGCATAAGAGTAGGTTTATTACAAAGTATGAGCAAAGATCAGGCTTCTACACTGAACAGAAATATAAACGCAACACTTGTTTTTGCTCCCATTTTTCATGAGCTGAACTCAAAGATCTAAGACTTTTTCTATCTACACAAAAGGCCGATTTCTCTCCAATATTGTTCACAAATTTGTCTAAATCTGTCTTAGTGAGCACTTCTCCTTTGCCGAGAATCCATCCACCTCACAGGTGTGGCATATCAAGATGCTGATTATACAGCGTGATTATTGCACAGGTGTGCCTTAGGCCGGCCACAATAAAAGGCCACTCTAAAATGTGCAGTTTGATCACACAGCACAATGCCACAGATGTCGCAAGTTTTGAGGGAGCGTGCAATTGGCATGCTGACTGCAGGAATGTCCACCAGAGCTGTTGCCCGTGATTTGAATGTTCATTTCTCTACCATAAGCCGTCTCCAAAGGCGTTTCAGAGAATTTGGCAGGACATCCAACCGGCCTCACAACCGCAGAGCACGTGTAACCACACCAGCCCAGGACCTCCACATCCAGCATCTTCACCTCCAAGATCGTCTGAGACCAGCCACCCAGACAGCTGCTGCAACAATCGGATTGCATGACCAAAGAATTTCTGCACAAACTGTCAGAAACTGTCTCAGGGAAGCTCATCTGCATGCTCGTCGTCCTCATCGGGGTCTCCACCTGACTGCAGTTCGTCGTCGTAACCGACTTGAGTGGGCAAATGCCACATTCGATGGCGTCTGGCACTTTGAAGAGGTGTTCTCTTCACGGATGAATACAGGTGTTTTCACTGTACAGGGCAGATGGCAGACAGCGTGTATGGCGTCGTGTGGGTGAGCGGTTTGCTGATGTAAACGTTGTGAATCGAGCGGCCCATGGTGGCGGTGGGGTTACGGTATGGGCAGGCGTATGTTACGGACAACGAACACAGGTGCATTTTATTGATGGCATTTTGAATGCACAGAGATACCGTGACGAGATCCTGAGGCCCATTGTTGTGCCATTCATCCACGACCATCACCTCATGTTGCAGCATGATAATGCACGGCCCCAAGTTGCAAGGATCTGTACACAATTCCTGGAAGCTGAAAACATCCCAGTTCTTGCATGGCCAGCACACTCCCCGGACACGTCACCCATTGAGCATGTTTGAGAGGCTCTGGATCGGCGTATACGACAGCATGTTCCACTTCCTGCCAATATCCAGCAGCTTCGCAGCCATTGAAGAGGAGTGGACCAACATCCCACAGGCCACGATCAACAACCTGATCAACTCTATGCGAAGGAGATGTGTTGCAGATACCGACTGGTTTTCTGACCCCCTGGACCCCCCCTAATACAGGAAAACTGCACATTTTAGAGTGGCCTTTTATTGTGGCCAGCCTAAGGCACACCTGTGCAATAATCATGCTGTCTAATCAGCATCTTGATATGCCACACCTGTGAGGTGGATGGATTCTCGGCAAAGGAGAAGCGCTCACTAACACACATTTAGACAAATTTGTGAACAATATTTGAGAGAAATCGGCCTTTTGTGTAGATAGAAAAAGTCTTAGATCTTTGAGTTCAGCTCATGAAAAATGGGAGCAAAAACAAAAGTGTTGCGTTTATATTTTTGTTCAGTGTACATCATTTTAGACAGGGCTTATACCATTATTTTACTACTCTTACATAAAACATTCCAGAGCCACTTGTGTAAGCAACTCACAATCTCAGGTCAGATTCTACAAAAGTTTGAGTGCCTCCACCTGTTAAACTGTGCCAGCTCCACCAGTGGATCAGACTGTACAAACTCATGTTGAGCAGCCAAACACAGAAACACTCTGAGAAACTGATTCAAGATTCACTTGATGATCCAGAAGCTTCCAAAGAAGACAAATATATCAGGATCAATTGTGGATCAATGTGAACTAAATCAATGTGTATTGATTCTGTTACTAACAGAGAAGTCCTGAAATCAAAGCATCTACAGTTCCAACTATTCAGTCAGTATCAGCATCATGACTGACAGCTCCATCAACATGTTGAAGAACACATCCTGAATATATCTATCGTTATCTGATGGTTGAAGCTGAAAACATTTATTTAGTCCTTTTAATTTAGAGTTTTTCTGAACATCATCTAAAACACATGAAGAAGAAAACATACTGACCATCAGGTGTGGATCAGTATAATATCAGCCTGATGTCTAAAGTTTAGTGTCGCCATCATTTTCACATCATATTCATCTCAGAATAGAAGAACAATAATGTTATCTGACCCCAGAGTCTCCAGTCTGCAGTTTGGACTCTGCAGAAAATCACACAGCAGCTTCACTCCTGAATCCTGCAGCTTGTTGTCACTCAGCTGCAGCTCTCTCAGATGGAAGGGGTTGGACTTCAGAGATGAGGCCAGAGAAGCACAGCTGATCTCTGACAAACTGCAGCTCCTCAATCTGAATAAAGAAAAAAGATATGGAGATAAAATTCATTAACAATCCAATTTGATGTGTTCAAGTTTTAAATGTGTAAATAAACATCAACATGTCTTGATTTTTGTAACCAAATCAAAGTAAAGAAATATTTCTGCTTCAGCCAGTAAACTTTCTCATGAAAACAAACATGAGGTCAGAGGTTATTCTGGATACAGTTGAGATCATTCACTAAAAATCATCAACATTAATTGACAGTAAAAACTGACAGAGGACATTTTCTCTGGTTTCTTTAACTAACAGAAGTCTTTTGTGACTGCAGAATAAATTTAGTGTAAGAAACATGAAAATATGAACAACACAGAATCTATACGGTCATGATGTGAGTTATTGATGAACATGAGTTAGGCTCAGTCGTTAATGAAACACATGAGGTCTACAATAGTAACAGAGAGTCAGTGAACTGACCTCAGAGTCTCCAGTCTGCAGTTTGGACTCTGCAGAAAATCACACAGCAGCTTCACTCCTGAATCCTGCAGGTTGTTGTCTCTCAGCTGCAGCTCTCTCAGATGGGAGGGGTTGGACTTCAGAGCTGAGGCCAGAGAAGCACAGCTGATCTCTGACAAACTGCAGCGCCACAATCTGAATAAAGAATAATTATGTAACATCATTAATCAGTTAATGTGTAATAATCTGCTGAGAGCTGAAGAGAGTTTAGAATGAAGAAGTAAACTTATCACAAAAAGTAAGGACATTTGTGTTTGGTAGATTATTTCTTTGTTCTAACAATGCTTCTTGGCAATAAATCTCATGCCAAACTGCTTATTCTGCCATTGACTCTTGTTTGGTGTTTCGTGGATTGGATGATTGAAGTTTGAAGAAACAAGACATATAGGCAATTTAACAATTTATCCATTTAACAAACAGGAGCCTCAGTAGTGAGTGGAAGAACCATACACAGCCACAACAGCCTGGCACCTCCTCCTCATGCTGGTCATCAGCCTGGTCACACACTGCTGTGGGATGGCATCCCATTCTTCAACCAGCATTTGTCGCAAGTCAGCCAACGTGGTTGTGTTGGTCCCTCTGGCACGAACAGCACACCCAAGCTGATCCCACAAGTGTTCAATGGGGTTGAGGTCAGGACTGCTGACACACCATTCCATCCTCTCCACTCCCAAATTCTGGAGGTAGCCTCTGATAAACCCCGCTCTGTGGGGGCGAGCGTTGTCATCTTGGAGGATAGAGTTCAGTCCCAGACTGTGGAGATATGGGATTGCCATTGGTTGCAGAATCTCATCTCGATATCTCTCTGCATTGAGATTGCCTCCAATGATGACAAGCCTCGTTTTTCCAGTGAGGGAGATGCCGCCCCACACCATCACACTGCCTCCACCAAAAGATGTTACTCTATCAGTGCAGCAATCAGCATAGCGTTCTCCACGACTTCTCCACAATTTGACCCTACGATCCAACTGCCATAGGCAGAATCTGGACTCATCACTGAACATAACGATCCTCCACATGTTCAGGTTCCAGCGCACGTGTTACCGACACCAGCGCAAACGGGCCCGACAGTGAAGGGCAGTCATGGCAGACCTCCTGGCAGCCCTATGAGACCGGAGATTGGCTGCGTGCAGTCTGTTCCGGATTGTCTGGGCAGGGAGCCGTCGGCCATATTGTCCTACAAACCTTGACTGCAAATCTGTAGAAGACAGCCTATGGTACCTAAGTGCTGTCAGGGTGAGGAAACGGTCTTCTTGGGGTGTCGTCTTCTTGGGACGCCCACTTTGCGGCCTGTCTCTGACATCCACAGTTATATGGAACTTGGCCTTCAGTTTGGAGATGGTACTAGGGCTCACTCCAAACAATGCCGCAACTTGGTTTTGTAGAACACCAGCTTGAAGCAGCCCTATTGCACGGGCCTTATCCAGATCAGTCAAACGTGGCATGCTGATTCTTGGAGCAGACACCTACTGACCACTGTAGCAGGGCCCATGCTCACAGGTGCTGCCAATCACCTGGGGGTACCAGAAGCTCAAAACAAGAGTCAATAGCAACAGCAAAATAAGCTGTTTGGCATTGGCAGAGAACATTTGTCAAATTTTTCATGGGCGCAACCCACAGACTAAGCTCTGCTGCTCATCCCACAAATGCATGCTCCTTACAAATTTGGCACCATTTAAAAGGGAAATAAAGACTTTCCAATGGTATGAGATTTATTACCATGAAGCATTGTTAGAACAAAGAAATAATCTACCAAACACAAATGTCCTTACTTTTTGTGATAAGTTAATAAATGGATCCTCCAAACACCTGAACCCAACAGGATGCAGGTTAAATACTGTAACATACAACAATAAAAATAGCTCTTATTTATATTAACTCCAACATGCTGCTACTTCAAGAAAGTTTGAGTGCCTCCACCTGTTAAACTGAGCCAGCTCCACCAGTGGATCAGACTGTACAAACTCATGTTGAGCAGCCAAACACAGAAACACTCTGAGAAACTGATTCAAGATTCACTTGATGATCCAGAAGCTTCCAAAGAAGACAAATATATCAGGATCAATTGTGGATCAATGTGAACTAAATCAATGTGTATTAATTCTGTTACTAATAGAGAAGTCCTGAAATCAAAGCATCTACAGTTCCAACTATTCAGTCAGTATCAGCATCATGACTGACAGCTTCATCAACATGTTGAAGAACACATCCTGAATATATCTATCGTTATCTGATGGTTGAAGCTGAAAACATTTATTTAGTCCTTTTAATTTAGAGTTTTTCTGAACATCATCTAAAACACATGAAGAAGAAAACATACTGACCATCAGGTGTGGATCAGTATAATATCAGCCTGATGTCTAAAGTTTAGTGTCGCCATCATTTTCACATCATATTCATCTCAGAATAGAAGAACAATAATGTTATCTGACCTCAGAGTCTCCAGTCTGCAGTTTGGACTCTGCAGAAAATCACACAGCAGCTTCACTCCTGAATCCTGCAGCTTGTTGTAGCTCAGCTCCAGCTCTCTCAGATGGGAGGGGTTGGACTTCAGAGCTGAGGCCAGAGAAGCACAGCTGATCTCTGACAAACTGCAGAGACTCAATCTGAATAAAGAAAAAAGACATGGAGATAAAATTCATTAACAATCCAATTTGATGTGTTCAAGTTTTAAATGTGTAAATAAATATCAACATGTCTTGATTTTTGTAACCAAATCAAAGTAAAGAAATATTTCTGCTTCAGCCAGTAAACTTTCTCATGAAAACAAACATGAGGTCAGAGGTTATTCTGGATACAGTTGAGATCATTCACTAAAAATCATCAACATTAATTGACAGTAAAAACTGACAGAGGACATTTTCTCTGGTTTCTTTAACTAACAGAAGTCTTTTGTGACTGCAGAATAAATTTAGTGTAAGAAACATGAAAATATGAACACAGAATCTATACGGTGTGGAAACAGAAATTATGGCTCTAATTCTGTATTTGTCAACATTTTAAATAATTATGGTTTTCTTCACAACTCGTTCCACCTTTCTACTTTTAGTTTACATTGTCTAAACAGATGGTTTTGTAACTTCAGAGCAGAACAACATCAGAGTGTAATCTTTTTCTTTCCTGCGATCACATCAGTGTTAATCAAGGTTTTGAAGTTTCCAGAGGAACCCTGTGATTAACTTCCTTCTCTACATTAGTTCAGCCATCAGGCTGTGAGACAATGTTATTTCTTCACCCCTAAGACCACTGAGCCTCGAGAAGCTAGCTTGAACCTTCTTGTTAGTTGGGTCTCCCAGACACCCCCCTCTGAGAATGACACCGTAGCTTCTTTCATCTTGGTTGCGTCCTGCCCTTTGTTGCTGTCACTCAATTAGCATAGCGCTTTTGGTTAGCCCTTTGTTTCCTGTGACCCAAGATATATATTCTGACTAGAGCGGACTCTAGGCAGAGAGGTTTTCTACAACTTGCTGTGACCATCTCTCTCTGCTGCGCTGTGAATGAAACTCATCTGAACCAAACGCTGAATCGGACCTGATTATTATTTCTTCCACAACGGTCATGATGTGAGTTATTGATGAACATGAGTTAGGCTCAGTAGTTAATGAAACACATGAGGTCTACAATAGTAACAGAGAGTCAGTGAACTGACCTCAGAGTCTCCAGTCTGCAGTTTGGACTCTGCAGAAAATCACACAGCAGCTTCACTCCTGAATCCTGCAGCTTGTTGTTACTCAGCTCCAGCTCTCTCAGATGGGAGGGGTTGGACTTCAGAGCTGAGGCCAGAGAAGCACAGCTGATCTCTGACAAACTGCACCACCTCAATCTGAATAAAGAAAAAAGATATGGAGATAAAATTCATTAACAATCCAATTTGATGTGTTCAAGTTTTAAATGTGTAAATAAACATCAACATGTTTTGATTTTTGTAACCAAATCAAAGTAAAGAAATATTTCTGCTTCAGCCAGTAAACTTTCTCATGAAAACAAACATGAGGTCAGAGGTTATTCTGGATACAGTTGAGATCATTCACTAACAATCATCAACATTAATTGACAGTAAAAACTGACAGAGGACATTTTCTCTGGTTTCTTTAACTAACAGAAGTCTTTTGTGACTGCAGAATAAATTTAGTGTAAGAAACATGAAAATATGAACAACACAGAATCTATACGGTCATGATGTGAGTTATTGATGAACATGAGTTAGGCTCAGTCGGTAATGAAACACATGAGGTCTACAATAGTAACAGAGAGTCAGTGAACTGACCTCAGAGTCTCCAGTCTGCAGTTTGGACTCTGCAGAAAATCACACAGCAGCTTCACTCCTGAATCCTGCAGCTTGTTGTTACTCAGCTCCAGCTCTCTCAGATGGGAGGGGTTGGACTTCAGAGCTGAGGCCAGAGAAGCACAACTGATCTCTGGCAAACTGCAGCGCCACAATCTGAATAAAGAAAAAAGACATGGAGATAAAGATCTTTTAGAATCAAATCAGATGTGTTCAGGTTTTAAATGTGTTGGTCAACATTAATATATCCTCATCCTTGTTATTAATGTGAACCAAAGAGAAAATTCTACTTCATCATTTTTAAACAAGTATTAGTTACGAGGTGATTCTGGCCAGTCCAGGGCTCTTTAACTTACTCATTGAACCGTTAGCTCAATTCATCAGACAGGAGACAACCCTTGAAGGTGTTAAAAAAGGAGGCATGGAACACAAGATATGTCTGTGTGCGGGCAATGTTCTTGTAGTCTTGATAAAATCATCATCCAGTACACCAGTATGTGGATCTTCTTACAACATGGTAAATGATCAGGTTATGTCCTTAACATAGAGAAAGCACAAGCTCTGACCTGTAATTTTAACCCCTCACAAGAACTTGAAAACAATTTTAAATGGAATACTACAAGTATAAAATACTTGGGAATAAAACTGACAAAGGACACACGCGGGGTGCAAAAAACAGGGGGTCCGAGACTACATGAAGCCAAAGCAGGAAAGAGAACTGGACATAAAAATCTCTCCACAGGAACGGACTTCCATCATCTATACTCAGAAGAACACTTCAAACTCACAAAGTTGGAGACTTTTTTCAAAACATTTTTCATAACCCCAAAATTAAACGAAAACAAACTGGACTTCAAAATCAATGCTGGAGACACTGTGGGCACTTTATGGCAGATCACACACATCTTTTGGTCTCACATCTCAGAGCATTTCCAGGTTGATGTTAGGAATATTTTAGGATTTGATATGTGTGAAGGAAATGTTTATGTTAACCTGTTTGATCATATGTTTTAACTTCTGTAATATTATAGAGTCAATAATCACGGTGTAATCAGCTGAGGTTAATTTAATGATGCATGCATGATCATTTCAGACACAGTGTTTGTTCCTCTCCAGGGTCTCGTGCAGATTTACTGTTGCTCCTTCTGTCTGAGAGAGATAGTCGCCTTGTCTGGGGCAAAGAGCTCCAAGGCGAGGGGTAAACTCTAGATAGCCAAGCGCCTCAGCTGAAGTCATAACAATAACACCTTGCTTTGTCTCTGTGAGAGGGAGTTCTCTCTGTAATGTATAGCACACACTGTGACCCTTGATTCTGTGTCAGTCAGCTGCGTTCTGTGTAGTACTGGTCTGACCCAGCTCGAGTTGTGAACGGCTTTTACTCAACTTCTATTATTCTCCAATTAAAGACATCAGAAGACATCTTTGTTTGTCAAAGAACTTCATTGTTCTCGCCATCAGAAATTACCACCACAATATGGAGTTCACTTGCCTCTCTTTACCTAGGAAACCTCCCCAAGGATCTGAATGTCAGAGAAATATCTACTAAGAATTCTTATGGTAGCAAGTAAAAAGGCAATTACAAGACTCTGGCGTCTTAAAGAGCCTCGCACTCTGAAGCAATGGATAGACATTGTAAACAGCATAAACAGTAAGGAACGTATGACCTTCATTTTAAGACTGCAGAAAGAAGAGGGAGAAGAGTACTGGACTGAATGGGATACATACCTGACTTGCAATGAGTATGACAACTGAAACCATAGTTAACACAAACAAACATGCAAGTGAATGAGAATTCAAATGTACTACTCCATGTCTAACTTGTACACCATCCAGTGTAACTGAGTGACCTCGTGTTTTCTGTTACAAAATGAAGAAAAAAAGAAAGTACATAAAAAAGAGAGGGGGGGTATTCTGGATACAGTTGAGATCATTCACTAAAAATCATCAACATTAATTGACAGTAAAAACTGACAGAGGACATTTTCTCTGGTTTCTTTAACTAACAGAAGTCTTTTGTGACTGCAGAATAAATTTAGTGTAAGAAACATGAAAATATGAACACAGAATCTATACGGTGTGGAAACAGAAATTATGGCTCTAATTCTGTATTTGTCAACATTTTAAATAATTATGGTTTTCTTCACAACTCGTTCCACCTTTCTACTTTTAGTTTACATTGTCTAAACAGATGGTTTTGTAACTTCAGAGCAGAACAACATCAGAGTGTATTCTTTTTCTTTCCTGCGATCACATCAGTGTTAATCAAGGTTTTGAAGTTTCCAGAGGAACCCTGTGATTAACTTCCTTCTGTACATTAGTTTAGCCATCAGGCTGTGAGTTCTTCACCCCTAAGACCACTGTATGAGCTTGAGAAGCTAGCTTGGACCTTCTTGTTAGTTGGGTCCCCCAGACACCCCCCTCTGAGAATGACACCGTAGCTTCTTTCATCTTGGTTGCGTGTTGCCCTTTGTTGCTGTAACTCAATTAGCATAGCGCTTTTGGTTAGCCCTTTGTTTCCTGTGACCCAAGATATATATTCTGACTAGAGCGGACTCTAGGCAGAGAGGTTTGCTACAACTTGCTGTGACCATCTCTCTCTGCTGCGCTGTGAATGAAACTCATCTGAACCAAACGCTGAATCGGACCTGATTATTATTTCTTCCACAACGGTCATGATGCAAGTTATCGATGAACATGAGTTAGGCTCAGTCGTTAATGAAACACATGAGGTCTACAATAGTAACAGAGAGTCAGTGAACTGACCTCAGAGTCTCCAGTCTGCAGTTTGGACTCTGCAGACCATCACACAGCAGCTTCACTCCTGAATCCTGCAGCTTGTTGTCACTCAGCTCCAGCTCTCTCAGATGGGAGGGGTTGGACTTCAGAGCTGAGGCCACGACTTCACAGTGAGTCTCCGATATTCCACAAGAGGAAAGTCTGTCATGACATAAACATTACAAAATATATTATTAGGAATTAATAGGAAATATAAACCATTATTTAATTCATGCATTTGAGGACTAAACAGTTTGACATCTTGTTTTGAAGATCTGCTTTTTCATATGTTGAAGAAAATCTCAAGAACGACCCTCTCACCTACATTCCTACGGTATCAGCCATGGCTGTGCAGTTCAGAGGATGAGATCGGCGGTGCTGCGCGCTTACGTAAGTTTCAGAGGAGACATTATAAAAATCAGTCCACTTCCACGGTTTGGTACGGTTAGCTTTCACACGTACCGTACCCGAGCACACATGAACTATACTCGAGACGACCTCTTCAAGTGGACTCGTGCACGGGTCGTTGAGCCCCCTAAATGACCCTTTAACAGTCTGAAGTCTACCATCCTTCTCTTGTACACACAGCAGACCTCTGTGACGACTCTTCTCTTCGCCAACAAGAGAGAGAAAACACCTGTAAAGACTTTAATAGACTATTCAGCACAGCTCGTGTTCAAGAGACTCCAAGTTCCAGCGGACTCGATCACATGATGCACATGAGTGCCTCCTCCCCCCTCCCTCCAGTGCTCACAGAGCGGCTGCTGTCTCATCTCATTTTTAATTCTTAAGCAACTAAAACTACTGCTTTTTGGTTAAATGCGTCCGATAACCTGTCAAGTTGCAGATTTCATCCATCTCTATTTCCCACTGAATGACAGGTTAACTGTGGCTGGGTTATATTTGTGTATTGAAAAATGAGTGAGCTACATTAAACACGAGGTCACACCACAATCACTTACAGAGGGGACACAATACCAGAGAACGTCTCTCTGTGTTCCTCTGAACAGCATTTGGTTGTCAGTGGACCCTTTTCTCTACAGTAACATGAACAGCTACACCAGAGGAGATCGTTCACTAAGCCACCACAGATGGCATCATTCTCTCTGCAGCCGTTGTTGCTCACATGTCACATTTACTGGATCATTTTTTCTAGAAGATGTTAGCATGAAGTTGTGTCATAAGTCTTGTATCAGTTCTTGAGTTTGAGCCCAAAAACATTTTTGAGAGAGCTCAGTAATCTTTGACCACAAGAATCTAGTCAGCTGGTTCAGCTCAGTCTGTACAGCAGGCTCCCCAAGCACAGAGGTGAGGTTTAGCGCTGCTTCAACTCTGACTCATGGCCCTTTAGTGCATGTCATGCCCACCCTCTCCTCCCCATTTTCCCGTCGCTCTTCACTGTCCTATCTAATAAATCAAATCAGTTCATCCTTACAGAGTTGAAGTTTTCTTTTACTTCTTAAAGGTCCCATATTATGCAAAATTCACTTTGGAATGGTTTTCTAACAATAATATGCGCCCCCTGCCTGTCTACAAACCCCCCCGAAATGAGAAAAGTCTATCCTCTCCTCTCTTGCTTGCTCCACTTTTCAGAAAATGTGTTCTGAAAAAGCCCGATTGCAGCTTTTCCCTACATGACGTCATGAATGGCAATAACACCTCCTCCAGGTTGGTGACCTATATAAATGTTTGATCTGCCCCCTGAAACTTCCTCGCGGGCGCTATTTTGTTCCTCTTGCAAACGCTGCTCCGGTGAAATAAACATGGCGAAGGTACGGGCAAAGCGCGGCAGTTGCTCTGTTGTTGGCTGCACAAACGAGCACTGGAGTCTTTCGTCTGAGGTCATGTTGCTTTACTGTATAGGCCTACCGAGCGTGATAGCCTGTTGAATGTGGTTTTAGCATAGCGGCTAACGTAAGTTACTGTTGGTAACATAGTTTCCTTATACTACGTTAAAACCTGTTACCACTCTACGGCCCGCCGGCGGGCCGTCATCGCAATTACTACATTTGCCCTGCAGCTTCGATGATAACTTTATGTTGCCACTCATGTGTCACATCGTTGGAAAGCTACGATCAAGCTCAAGATTCGATTGATATGAACCATGAAAAGATCCAATCACCACAGCGGGTGCAATCAACGGCAACAGAACATAAACAAACATTTACAAAATTGACGTAACTCACCGATGAAGGCTCGCTGTATTCCACTGACGCATGTTATTTTCATAAATTCCCTCCTGGTACATTGCTAAAGGTCCAGATGATATAATCCAGTAAAGTATTTAGTCCAAAAGCAATCCATCAATAAGTATCCATGGATCGCCGTTCGTCGTTACTAATCAGCCATCAGAAATGCCGCATTTCCCCGTGTATTTACTGTATTCCCTTTGAAGTGCCACTCCGTTCCGCTATCAAAGTGGAGGCGAGCTTCTTAGCTTTCTATAGAGGTCTCATTCGAACCAATAGGAGCTTCCATTACTGATCCTCAGCCTACAATAGCCAACCGGAGTCGGTGTTGAAGGAAGGTGCCTGTCCCTCTTTGACTGAAGGCAGAGCCGGCCAATAGCAACCGAATTAGCGCCTGGTACCGGAGCGAAAGGGGCGTGGACAGGCACAGCTCATTATCATTTAAAGCTACAGACACAGAAACAGCTTATTCTCAGTAGAGCTCAGTAGAGGGAGTTACAGGCTGGCTGAAGGCCAGGAACAAACTGGGGTTTTAGGCAACAGACTTCAAATTGACGGTTCTGGGACCTCTGAGACCGATGTGAACTTGCTGAAAAGGAGTATAATATGGGACCTTTAAAGGTGTTCCTGAGATCTCATTCACAAGAATAGGAAAATGGACAGAGAGACAACTCAACATAATCCTTTCAGTACAGAAATAATAAGCTGTATGATGTGTGTCTGACTTTATACAGCACCTTGTAGAACCTACTCAGGTAATAATAACTTTAACTTTTTTAAATAACCCACAACCTCTTCAGTTATTATCTTCTATCACCAGGTCAACATGACGCCTCTGTCACTCAAGGGAAGGTTCACAGAAACAGACGAATAGATGGAATGATTTTTAGAAATAAATATAAAACCTGTTCATTAAATTGACAGCTATAAATAAATATATTTCCAATAAAATGTTTTAATGTGTACATCTTAAGACCTCAAACACAGATCTACATGTGTCTATACTGTTATTTAAATCTGGACTTACCGAGCCTTCCTGCAGTTCCTCACAGCTGGAATCAGTCTCAGTCGTCCCTGACCTGTTGTGTTATACTTCTTCAGGTCCAACTCATCCAGAACCTCCTCTGACATCTGCAGCATGTAGGCCAGAGCAGAGCAGTGGATCACAGAGAGTTCTTTCTCTGATCTGTTCTCTGACTTCAGGAACTCTTGGATCTCCTGATGGACCGAGCGGTCGTTCATCTCCATCAGACAGTGGAAGATGTTGATGCTTCTGTCAGGAGAGATCTCATCACTGTTCATCTCTTTCAGGTTGTTGATGACTGACTGGATCATTTCTGGGCTGCTGTCTGTCTGCCTCAGCAGGCCTCCTAAGAGTGTTTGGTTGGACTTCAGAGAGAGGCCATGAAGGAAGCGAACAAACAGGTCCAGGTGACCATTCTTACTTTGAAGGGATTTCTTCATGACGCTCCTCAGAAAGACATCCAGGGATGGGCCATCCAGGGATGGGCCAGGGTTTCGAAAAAGCTTAGAAATCTTCTCGAGAAAAGACTCTGTGACTGTGTTTGAGACCTTGAGTTTAATGTCTGGTAGGAAAGCCTCCAGTACCTCTGTGCTTCTGTTGGTGTAACAGTGGAACATGTAAACTGCAGCCAGAAACTCCTGAATGCTCAGATGAACGAAGCAGTAGACTGTTTCCTGGAAGATCACACTCTCTCTTTTGAAGATCTCTGTACAAACTCCTGAGTACACCAAGGCCTCTGTGACATCCAGACCACACTGCTCCAGGTCTTCTTGGTAGAACATGATGTTTCCTGTCTCCAGATGTTCAAACGCCAGCCTCCCCAGCTTCAGGAGAACTTCCCTGTCAGCCTTGATCAGCTCCTGTGGACTCGTCTCTTGTCCCTCATCATACTTCTGCTTCTTCCTCTTTGTCTGAACCAGCAGGAAGTGTGAGTACATGTCAGTCAGGGTCCTGGGCAGCTCTCCTCTCTGGCCTGTGGTCAACATGTGCTCCAGAACTGTCGCAGTGATCCAGCAGAAGACTGGGATTAGACACATGATGTGGAGGCTCCTGGATGTCTTCATGTGTGAGATGACTCTGCTGGACAGCTCTTCATCACCGAACCTCCTCCTGAAGTACTCCTCCTTCTGGGCGTCAGTGAAGCCTCGTACTTCTGTTAACCTGTCCACACATGAAGGAGGGATCTGATTGGCTGCTGCAGGTCGAGAAGTTATCCAGACGAGAGCCGAGGGAAGCAGATTTCCCTTAATAAGGTTTGTCAACAGCAGGTTAACTGATGACCTCTGTGAGACGTCAGACACAACCTGAGTGTTGTGGAAATCTAATGAAAGTCTGCTTTCATCCAGGCCGTCAAAGATGAACAACAGTTTACAGACAGCGAGCGTCTCTGCTGTGAGCTTCTGTAATGTTGGATGGAAATCATGGAGCAGCTGGAGGAGACTGCACTGCTCGTCTCTGATCAGGTTCAGCTCCCTGAAGGAAAGCAGAATCAGCAGACTGATATGTTGGTTCTCTGAGCCCTCTGCCCAGTCCAGAGTGAACTTCTGCACTGAGAAGGTTTTTCCAACACCAGCGACGCCGTTCGTCAGGACCACTCTGAGGTGTCTCTGTTGGTCAGGTAAGGCTTTGAAGATGTCGTGGCACTTGATTGGAGTCTCATGGAGGGCCTCCATCTTGGAAGCTGTCTCAAGCTGCCTCACCTCATGTTGGGTGTGAACCTCTTCACTCTGTCCCTCTGTGATGTAGAGCTCAGTGTAGATCCTGTTGAGGAGGGTTCTTCTTCCTGCTTCATCAGTTCCTTCAGTCACATGTTGACATCTCCTCCTCAGACTGATCTTATGCTCATCTAAAACCTCCTGCAGACCACCATCTGCTGAGAGAGAGTAAAACATCCTGAGGCTGAACTGACAGAGAGAATCAGGTTAAATGAAAATATCAATAACTTGATTAAAAGCGCTGCACACCAACAAAAGTCCCTGTAATAATAATAAATGAGAAAGTCCTGTTTTCAGACACAATGACATCAGCACACAGATGTACAGTCTTACTTTGTACAGTGCTGGTCTGCCCGGCTGTCTGCAGTCCTGTTCTTGTTACAGATCTTACTTCACACTGGGGACAGGAGGAATCTCCAGACGAACCAGACTGGTCCCAGTGTGAGGTGATGCACTGTCTGCAGAACCAGTGTCCACAGCTGGTAGAAACTGGATCTCTCAGGACGTCCTGACATAAAACACAGCTGGACAGCAGCTCCTCCCCAGAAACACTTCTCTTGTTCTTTCTGGGGAAACAAGAAAAATCCCTCAGATTATGAATCATTGTTTAATCACATATAAAACAATAAACACCTGCTCTGAAATGTGTCACAACAACTGTAGTCTGAAGACTGGGTGAAAGAAGAAATCATTATGCTTTAGTGAGGCTCATGGCAGAGGGCAGAATGATTTTAGCGTTCTGCTCCCGAGTAGCAGAGTAGAGGAGGAACGGCGAGAGGAGACGTAACTAACACTAACACTAGAGTTATTGAACTTTCCATAAGCGTGAATATCTGCTTCAGACCGACACAAGAAGCTGTTGTGCTGCAGACTGAGCCCACCTGAGGGCTCTAACACGTCAAGGCCACAAGGTAAAAGTGTGTTTTGGGTAGAGGAAGGGGCGGGACGTCAATACTGCGGCTCCACAGACCTGCAGACTGTTTGCTGGGTCTACACACCACTGCCCAATAATTGACACCCAGAAATGTCCCAAACAAAGCAAAACATCAACATTAGAAAATACAGACAGAGGGCAGATTATCTGCAGATGAAGACATCACAAATTTCTGGGGTGTCATAAGTGATGAGTGATGTCATAAGTTAGAAAACATATTTTAACATGAGTTCATAAATGATTTCTTAGGAAGATCCTACTTACTCTGCCTTTTATTTATATTACTACACTACATTTATATTTACTTATATCATTAATGTGTTCATGTGTGTTCAGTGACTATTTCTGTACCAGCTCTTTATACAGTTTGGCAATTAAAAAAAATAAAGTAATTTAGTTTGTTGTTGCTGCAACTGTAGTTCAAAGGACACAAGCTGAAGTTGTTTGAGAGTTTGGTGGTTAAAAAGAAGTTCTCTTACGGTGAATCTGAAGGTCCTGGTTCATTACTGAAGTTCAGAGGAAAATCTTTAGACCAGTCACTCTTCATAGAGAGACAGCTTGACACAGGAGACTCTGCTCTGTCCTCCTCTTTGTCCACACAATCACTCATCTTCTGCACTTCAGATTGAATGTATGTATACATATGTAATATATGTACTGCATACAAGTAATACAACCTGAGGACAAGGAAGACAAACAGGTGAGATATAAACAAGAAGAGTGTTGAATATGTTTCAAAAGTTACCTGCAATCACAGAGTTTGTGTGTCTATTTCCATTAAACTGACGTCCCTCAGCGTGACATCCTTCTCTGCCGACTCTAAATGGAGTCTCGACTACCAGCCTGCAACTTTCTCTTTTATTCTTTTGTCTTCTTGTTTTGCTGAATCATTAAGGTTGATTATTTCCTCTTCAGTCTAACTAGGTTTAAAAGTGTGCAATAAATGACTTCTTGACTTCTCATGTACTGAATGTATTTTTCTAATATCCTGAAATGTTCCTTAAATCTGAAACATAATTTAGCAAGTGTAGTCTGAGCCTAGTTCTATAAGTTGAGAGAGATGCTCAACACACTCAGTTAAGCTGGTTTTTTCACAGAACCATAGAAATACTTATTGCACTTTTGTCATTTCTACCGAATATATTTGCATGATTTACAAACTACACTCATATTACACAGATGATTATTTTACTATTATATGATTGGCTGTTTTTCTAAACTCATTAAATCGCTGTTCAGAGATTTGTGGTTTTCACAGATCAGAAACTAAAAAAAAAAAGTTTATGATCTTATAGAATATGATGCATTACTGTAGATCAGACAACAAAGTGTATACAGTTGCTAAAATAAACACAGCCTTTAAATAGAAAGCAGTAAAACACAACATACACATTAATGCAGCAGTAACATTAACCCAAAAACATCTTGTATAAAAGTAAAACACTGACAGGGATCTTTTTACTGCACGATCAACACTTTTGCTACTTTAACTTTATTTGATGAAAATACTGACCTACTTGTACTTAAGATTTGAATGCAGGACTTTTACTTGTAGTGGAGGACTGTCACTGTTTGGTAGTAATACTTTAAAGAGGTTAAATCTGTAGCTCCTGTTTGTTAAACAGCCTTCACAACGATCATTACAAGGGAAACCCATAGCCTAATAATGTCACTAATATTATGAGACAATATGGCCCGAGGTCATTAACGTCTTATTCATGCTCACGTAGCTCGTTATCACAGCTTCACTCTCCTCGTGCTCTCTGTCCCTCACCTTTCTGACACGCACTTGCTCCTCCACCGGGCGCTGCAAACACCTGTTGCTGCATGATAATGTGTACTGCTGCTGCAGAAGGGGTTTTATTATTTTGTCTTTTAACCGTGAACTTCTCCGTACTCTCCTATTTTATCAAGTACTCAACTGATGAGTGTGATGCTGACGTAATACTTCATCTCAGCGACGAGAGAAAAGAAGGCGGAGGGTTCAGAGACGTGATAGGGCCATCTGCCTGTCTGTCATAATTTAGAACCAATGAGCCGCTGCTCCTGCTCTGTGGGCTGGTCGTTACCGTCAAAAACTCCCCACCCCCCAAAATAGAAAAATATATTACATAGGCCCAACATGAGCTTTCAGCCCACCAGGAAATGCCCAGTAAATTATCATGTCAGACCTGGTCTGAGGGATTACTAGTAACAACTGTTCAGACCACAACAATCAAGTCTGTTAAAGTTTCTATAAGGGTTTACTCTGTCTACAGCACGTATGTTCTATCTGCCATGTTGCATATCCGAAACGCGGTTCTAAACTATTGTTAAGTTTTTAAACCCGTATAAACTCAACTCAACCTTACCTGTCTCACGAAAACACAGAAAAGAAGAAATGCCACGCATTTATATTAAACTATAAGAAGAATCGATCCAGCACTGCGTCTGCTCAGCTCTCCTTGTTTTGTGATTTTAAGTGTATATCACAATCCTGCTTCATTAACTGATGAACCAGAGACTTTGACTGTAAAACAATAATGTTGAATAAACACTCACCCTGTGACGGACTCTTTGTCCTCCTTCTGCTCTGTCGACTTAAAATGGAGTCTGAGCTCTCATCGACACACTTTCACTTTCATTTTTCATAGTGTGTTTTCACGTAATCCTTTAACACCAGGTCAGAGTTTCTCCTCCTATTGTCATTTGGTGGAACCACTAGTGTTTACCTTTTTTAGTTCAGATTTCTTCATGATCATCTTCCTTTACCAAACTCTAATTAAAAGACAAACTAAATAACAAGTTGTATGTTTGAGTCTTAGCTCGTAGTTAATGCATCATCACCACCTGCTGGTTAAACCAACAAACTACCAGCTGTGCACTCTTCTGCATCTACACCTCACTGACGCACAGAAAACCCTGGGCCTGTTTTTAGGTACTTAGTGTCATGCCCGGTGTCTCTCTGAAAAAACAAAGGTAATTCTGGGAGGAAAAAAAAGAAAAGTGTGGAGACTTTTCACATCTACAAAGTTTTTAAATTGTTTAATAGTAACCTTCAGATTACCACTGGTCATGCGCGTGCCTTATAAATATTTACACATTTACATTAAACATATTATTTTTCTTGACATTACATTACTGTATCACTAGTTTTCACCCTTAAAGAGGTTTTGGAGGAAACATAATGAGACCAGATTATATTTTATATCTGCAGTGTGGACTCCACACAACAGCAGCTTCACGTCTGAATCCTGCAAGCTGTTTCCTCCCAGCTCCAGCTCTCTCAGATGGGAGGGATTGGACTTCAGAGCTGACTGTAAAAAAGCACAGCTGATCTTTGACAACCTGCAGTCCCTTAACCTGAATAAAGAAGAAATGGTGTTATGTTAGAAAGCGATGATTCCGTGTGAAATTCAGTCTTATAATCTGTTAAGAGCTGAAGATGGTTTAGAACGTATAATGTAAAAAAATAGAAAAAAGAGTTCCTGTTAATATTAATGACAACATGCTGCTACTTTGGGGGCACTGGTTTGGCTCGGTTGGTGGAGCGGGCTGCCCACGCACAGAGGCTTCAGTCCTCGACACACTGACCGTGGGTTCGACTCCCAGTCTGCCGATCACTTGATGCATGTCACCCCCCCCCCACTCTCTACTCCCCCAGTCTCCTGTCGCTCTTCAGCTGTCCTATACAATGGAGGCAAAAGCCAAAAACATCATCTAAAAAAACAAAAAAACAACAACATGCTGCTACTTTAGAAAAGATACAGTGACTTGACCTCTTAAACTCTGCCAGCTCCACCTTTAGAGCCAGACACAAATAAAAACTTATTACATTTTAAAAAGGTGAAAAAGTTTTTAAAAAAAATTTGTGTATAATTTTGAGGAATGTGAAGCAAATAATGTTCAGAATATCTACAATATTTAGAGTTAAATATGTTTCTCATTATAAACACTGCAAAGCTTCATTAAAGTTTAGTAATATCAGCCATGACTGCAGTTTAGTGTCATCATGACTGCCACGTCATATTGATCTGAGAAGGAATTAAACCTTAATGCTGCTAGAACCAGCATGGACTGACCCCAACTCTCTACTGACCTCAGAGTCTCCAGTCTGCAGTTTGGACTCTGCAGAAAACCACACAGCAGCTTCACTCCTGAATCCTGCAGATCGTTGTGGCTCAGGTCCAGCTCTGTCAGATGGGAGGGGTTGGACTTCAGAGCTGAGGCCAGAGAAGCACAGCTGATCTCTGACAAACTGCAGCTCCTCAATCTGAAGAAAGAAGAAATGATGCAAATTTATGAGAAAATGTTCCTGCTTAAAACATTCAATAAATAACAATCTTTTAAGAACTTGTGAAGGTTAAAACTCCAAACCCTGTTGTTATTAATACTAACACCATTAGTAAGAATTACAATGTGCTGCTACTTCAATACACTTCAAGTGACTTCTTAAACTCTGCAAACCACACAGGTGACTCCATGAATACAAACTCATGATTTGCAGCCAAACACCAACATGAACCCACAGAAACAGAGATAAGATTAGACTCAAGGTCCAGAGCTTCACAAAGATGCCAAACATGTCCAGACAGATTGTGGGAGAAATGTGAACTCAAGACAACAAGACATGTGTCCTTATCTCCAGTGGAAACAGAGATCATGTACTTATTAATCTAATCTATGAACGACTTCTGACCATTTCTATTCAGAAGAAAACAATGATAATCAGGTGCTGAGGAAGCTCAGCCATTTCTTGTTGTAAGGTTTCAAACCTAAAGCTCAACATGAATCTATTACAGTTAATGGACTTAAAATCTGAAGAAGAAAACAGACTTCAACAATTAGACTGTCAGTGTGGATAAGTATAACATCAGCCTAACGTCTGCGGTGTAGTTTCACCACAACTTTCACATCATATTAACCTCAGAACACGTGTAATAAATGATGTCTGACCTCAGAGTCTCCAGTCTACAGTGTGGACTCTTCACAAGATCACACAGCAGCGTCACGTCTGAATCCTGCAGCTTGTTGAGACTCAGGTCCAGCTCTGTCAGTTCAGAGGGGTTTGACATCAGAGCTGAGAACAACATTTCAAAATGAGTCGGAGATTTCACAGACAGAAAATCTGTCATGACATAAATATTAAAAAACAGATGTTAGTATTTCTTTCATGCATTTGATGACGAGGCAGTTTGACACATTTTAAAGATTTGCTTTTCAAATCAGGGATTCAGCTAATCTTAATTCTTGACAAGCTTCTCATGTACTGTCTGCATTAGCTTTATGTCTCAAGTTTAATTAGTAGATGTTAATAAAATGTTGTCAAATTAAAACCAAACAGCAAAGCCAAAATACATTTTCTGTTGCAGATCCTGAATTCCAGAATAAAAATAAGACTTTGAGAACGAACCTTTAATAAGAATGTTTATTAGGAGGCCTTATTTTGTCATTTGTATCTGGAGTGGCTGAAAGAATATTCACTATAAAATTAAATACTGTTCAAATAAAACCAATGCCATCTTCTGGACTTCAGTGAGTCTGAGAGATAACCAGTAACACTAACTGTGAGCTCAGACCACAAGAGTCATGACACAAGTCTGTTCAAGGGTCTAAAGGGTTACTCAGCACATCATGCTTCATTCACAGACTTTGACAGTGAAACAAAACTATTGAATTACAACTTACCCTACCTCCACGTCCTTTTCCTCCTCCTGCTCTGTGGATTCAAAATAAAGTCTGAGCTCTGACAGACAGAACATCTTCTGTTTTATTGTTTTATTGCCTGTTTCCATGTAATCCTATATCACCATGGCAGAGTTTCTGGAAATGACACGTTTACCTTTTTGGTTCAGGTCTCTTCATGATCATCTCCCTCTTTTTAGCTCAAATTAAAACACATAAACTAAACCAAGCTAACTCGGTTAAGATCGCTCGTCAGCAAACTTAACATAGTTAGCTGGGTTTACCTACCTTGAGCAATGGTTGTGCTTTTCACTGTAAGACGTCCTGAAAAAGCTTCTTCACAGAAATGTTGCTGCGGCGGTCGTCTTTGTAACACCAGAAGACGTTTCTTATTTTCATGATCAATAATGCTTATAACAAATTTAATCATGATTGAATTCACTTTTAATCTGCTGACTTGGCCCCCGGCTGCTGTGTCGTTTGTCTTGTCTGTTTAGAAAATGTCCCCTTATCAATTTGTTTCTGTGGCAACAATAAGGCTCGGTGAATCGCAGGTACATTTTTGCTGGTGTAGGGATCATCTCCCCCACATGTGTAACTCTCATTTTAATCAATATTTAGGTCTCAGTTTTAATCAGTCAGCAGTTAAATTCAAGTTTGTGTAGTTTCTTTCACCGTGAGAGCTGCACGAGAAATCATACTTTTTATCATCTGGATTATGATGAAGCTCAATGAACACAGCAAAAGAACCACAATAAATAAAAACAAAAAAGTAAAAGCCATTTCGTGCACATGCGACAGTCCCGTGCCCAACAGCAGAATGACAGTTATAGCTCATAAACACACTTCAATAATTGATTGCACATCACATCGTCATCGCATTATTGAACAATGTTATAGCACATTTTCCTCCTCTTATCATGCAGGCTTAGTTTTATATACTTATGTTTGCTTTTAACTCACCTCCATCCAAGTTGCACTAAGACCCACCTCATGAAGAGCAATCAGGATCCTCAGCTGTCATTCTGCTGTGTGTGTGTTAACTTCTGAGGACCTGCAATGAAAACCATCACATTTTAAAATAGTCCTCCTGCTTTATTATAAACATGTTAAGTTATGCAAAATATTAAATTAACTTGTATGATTATAGTTTTATTCATTTGATAATATATCTTTGATCACAATGCATGCAGCAATTTCCTCAGTTGTTAGACATTAATGTAATGTCTACATGGCTTTACAATCAGTTAATGAGCAAATACTCTTTTCAAACAAGGCACCGCGCATCTCAAAATGTTTGTAAAATAGCACCTGCTCCTGAACTGGACAGTAAAATCAGCACACCTCATCATTTAGACAAAGACAGATTGATTTTCTTTTTGTTACCTTTAGCAATATCAAGTCTGCTGTATGGCGTCTTCTTCTATAGATGACAATAAATCAATCATTTAGTTTTGAATTACAGCATACTCTATTTCTAATGCTTTTAGATTCCGGGGGGCAACTAACAGAAAATAGTTAAGCAACAGACAACAACTAAGTATATTACATTTACAGCTTAAAAAAACTGTGAACCCTCTCAATACATTTAGCTGGTTAAATAGACAATCATTCATAACCTAAATATTTCAGCAGGCATTATACCTTTTTATTATTTGGACATTGGCTTTTAATCACATTTTAAAAAGAAACCAATATAACTGACTAAAGTTTATTTAGTACGAGGCTTAATATTGTTCCTAACGTTTTTTCAGCCCATCCTCCGCCATCTTGTCAGCAGCCGTTGGTTAACGCCAATATTAGCTGTTTCGCATCCTGCTAGCTAGCTCATCATAAACTCAGTCCTTTATTTATTCAAATGTTTATAAATATTAATGTAATAAAACCCCAGCTTACTCGTACGTTTTTTTCTTTCCTTATCTCGCTGAAAAACTTGAAAATGTTGTTCTTCTTCTTCTTCTTTTCCTTACTTTTGATAACCGTTCACTCACCGGCTTCCAGACGAAGTAAAGGAAGATGAGCGGTGCGCGCGCTTGCCGCCCGTTGAGAATGGTGAGGGATTCAAGAGCGTTAGGGAAAGGAGAAACGCAGCGCATTGTTGTCCATAAACTACATTTCACTGCCATTCTTGTAGCACTATCTTGCTACCTTTAGCCTGCTGTGGAAATCCGTTTGCGGTTTTGCATAATGAGTAAACAGGTCGAGTGTGTGCGCGAAAATTCAGGTAGGTAAGTAGAAAGACGGGGAATGTTAGCATTTCACTTGGTCAGCCATCTTGACATCAGACGCCGGTTAATGCTAGTTTAGAACTGTTGTCTTTTGGACTTAAACGTCACAAAATGTTCATGACTCAAGTCCGAGCTTACTCACATCAGTCTCCTTTTCGTTCTCTCGTTGAAAAGCTTGAAAATAAAGATGTTGAGTCATCATTTCGTCTTGATTCCTGTCAATCCTTCGCTGGGTTAGAAAAAAACTTTAGCTGGCAAGAGGAGCAGCGCATGCGCCTGCCGCTAATGGTGAGGAGTTCAAGAGCGATACTCACCGTCGTAATAAAAGTCCGTCCACATAAATTATAATCTTGGTACAAAGAGTAAGACAAAGACAGGCCATTTGCAATTTGAATGAAATAATAATAATAATAATAATAAAATTCTGATCCTTTATTACATAGGTATCATGAGTAATGGTTATTTGCAATGCAGGAATAGTATTAATTTACCACAACACTTAATCAATGAATAATAACATAAATCACAAATAAAGCTCTGTTGAGGTTAGTAGGCTTACATTAGTGATAAGTAAGCAGCAACATTACGTGTCATTATGTTCTGTGCAAACCTAACTGTAGTATAATATTCTGAATTGCTATCTGTAACCTCATCTAATTTATACATATTTAGGGTTAACAATTAAGTGTTTAGTTGATATTATCAGGTACATGAGGTACATCAGCTAGTCAGGGCTGTTCATGCAGCAGGAAATTAATTGACAAGGATTTAATGTTAAGTCAGTAAAGAAATAAAAGATACATCAGAAGAACATGAGGGTGTGTATAGGAGATCCAGCAGAAGTACAAAGGCCTGACTGAGATTTCCCTCTGAAAAAAAGCATCAGAACAATTAAAAAGTATGTCAGAAAATTAAAAGGTCCTGAAAACAAAAACAGATGCTTCAAATAGACTAAGGCTTTTGTAAATGAAATCAAATCTCTGACCAATGTCACTGAACATAAACTGTAATGTTTTATGCATTTCATTTTTTCCAGAAGTTTTAAATATTGAGGTCAATCCCACCACCAGCAGCACCAGAACATTTGGACCAGTCTGCGGATGTCAAATATTTTACACTCTTACTTCATGTTGACATATACAATTATTTATTTATCTTGTCTGTAACTTTTTGTTTCCAACACTAAGTTTTAAAGTTTTAAATGCTCCACATATGAATTGAGAGTGAGCAAAAAAAGTCTTCAATTTGTTCATTAAAATATTTATTTCTATTTTGACACAATTATCCTCACTACTATCCTTATTGTAGCATTCATGTCACAATATGCTTAAATCAATCTATAAATATCAATTTAGCTCATTTTTAATAAATTAAATACAAAGTATAAACTCCCCAAAATTTCCTCAGTGATCATTATGTCCCTGAACGCAACAGTCAAAGTCACCTTCATGTAAAAACTTGAGGAGTAATTGTAAATGTACAGTTTGAAAGATAAAAGTGATGACAGAGGAAGTTCGATTGTGTTTGAGTCTATGGTCTCAGCTCGTTGTAAATGCAGCAGCACCACCTGCTGGCCAAACCAACAAACTACCAGGTGCTTTCCTATTTAAGATTTCACCTTCTGTTTTCAATTAGCAAATGTAATGTCCAGTTTCCTTGTCAAGCTTCCCTTTTCTTTTCAACATTTAATACTGAGCTGAATATCCTCAGTTGTATATAATAATCGTTTATCTGTCATTTTCACTTAATTCAATTAATCCATTTTAAAACTGGGTGAAATTAACATCCATGGCAAAACCTGGAGCACAATAACTGTTAGATGAGTCTGATGAAGTGGATCTGTGTGTGAAAATGTGTTTCTGTAGCTTCATGCAGAGCAGATATTAAACCTGCTGAGCGTGAGAACGAGCAGTAAGGGACATCCTCAAGGTTTCTAATTTCCAGCCTGAATCGTTCAGTAAGTGAACTTCTCATTGATCATATTTCACAGGGTTTCACTGCTCTTCAGTCAGTCATAAATGAAGTCGATATGTTCCAAAGGTGTTGATGCTGTGAAGAAGAAAGAAGCCTTGAAGAGAGGTCACACGATGGGAAACTTGAGATTCACTCTGAGCTTCATTATTTAGTCAGATGACAAATCTACAAGTTGGACATCAGAACTTCCTGCCAGGATCTCTGCTCATAAATCATCTGGTGTCATGTGATCAAGGTGGCTCCAATTCAGCAGGTCAAAGGTCGCCCTAAAGCTGGTCATGTGATGTCAAGGAGTGAAATGAAATGTACTTTTTGCAGCTTACAGCATGTTAGCAGGCAGAAATGAAAGATCCACTCCTTCCAGTTATCCTGATGTAAGTGAATCGCTTTAAGTTCAGATTATAGATTCATTGTTTTGCTCAGTTATCAACAATAACACACATTTACACCACAGAGGTATTATTCTGTGTGGGTTAACACCAAGTGCACTAATAGAAAACAAGCTTGTGTTAGCACACTGGGTTGATTTTTACCTGAATGTAACCTGTAACCAAAGCTGTTGAATAAATGTGGTGGTACTCTCTCCAACTTCACAGAGATCAGACCGACATAATTGTCTTTGAGCCACGGAAAGAAAGACCGGGTGTCAGCTCTCAGCTTCAGTCGCTCTCTCTTACATCAGAGACGAGCAAGAAACCTGGGTGTGATCCTGGACTCAGATTGAAACATTCACAGCCACATCAGATCAGTAACTTCTTCAGCTTTTACCATTTAAAAAACATTTCTAGAGTCAGAGGAATGATGTCAAAACAAGACCATGAAAGACTTATACATGTGTTTATTTCCAGCAGATTAGATCACTGCAGCAGTCTGTTCACAGGGCTTTCAAAACAAGCTGTTCAGCAACTTCAGCATATTCAAAATGCAGCAGCAAGAGTCCTGACGAAAGAAATATGAGCACATTACATCCTCACACTGGCTGCCTGCTCCTCACAGAGTTCAAAGTCTCTCTGCTTGTGTATAAGGCTCTCTGTGGCTCAGCGCCCAATTACATCTCTGATATGCTCGTGACATATGAACCATCCAGGACCCTGAGGACATCTGGGGCTGTCCCAAGAGTTAGAACCAAACATGGTGAAGCAGCGTTTTGATATCCTGCAGCACAGACCTGGAATCATCTCCCACATGATGTTAGACGAGCCTCCACTCTGACCGCCTTTCAGTCTGAACTAAAATAATCTGTTACACTGCTTACTCGACTGTCTAATGGCTGCTAACTTATTATAAACTCTATTTGTTTTAACACTGCACCCTTTGTCTGCACTTTGCTCTTTAATGGATGTTAAATCTTTTACTCCTGTTCTTCATTATTGTAAATCTGTCTTTAATGTTTCATTACTCTGTAAAGCACTTTGAACTGCCTCAGTGTATCAAATGTGCTACACATATAAAGCTGTCCGGCCTACTCTCTAAGAAGTACGAGTGTAGAAGTATGAAGATGAATACAGTGTCTGAGTAAATATACTCGGAGCACTGAGAGAATGTTGTACCTTTGTTCCTGCCTTTGGATCGCTCCACACTCCTGTCCAGTATTTTTAAAAAGGACAAACAAAGAATAAATATCTGATATAAAAAGCAGCAGAAACAGAAACACACGACTTGACATGTATTTCTGTATAAAAAAGCTCCACATGTTGCCTTTACGTCTGCTTTAATCATGTAATGTGAAAACTTACAAGGGACTCCTTCTCTATTATAATATAGAAATAACTGAATATAACCAGAACTTCAGAATGAAACTTCAACATGTTATTTAGAAATATGTGGTTATTAATGATCTTACCGTCTCTACATTCCCACAGGTTCAACAAAAAGAAAATCTATTTATATACATGAACGTAATCTAAAGTTTTAATGTTCAGTCATGTGATAAAAACAAAGGCTGAAGCTCTCCTCTCCACTCTTCCTCTCAGTCACACGGCCCAGTCAGAGCGTCTCCACACACCAGCTGCTGCTTAAACCTCCCTGATCATCAGCTCATCCTCTCTGGACAGAACCAGTGACAGATATCACCACTCCATCGACTTCCATCTGACGAGAGAAGAGGACAGAAAATCAGTGTTGACACTCAGACTCTGTTCATCAGCTGTTGGTCAGTAATGCAGAACATCCAGTATGAAGACAGAAGTGGTTTTGTAGCGTAGCACGTCTCCTCTCATGCTAACATACTGGAGACTCACAGAAGAGGGAGAGTCCCTGAAGGCATCATTATGTCAGAAACAGTTCAGTGATGCATTTACTGTTGAAACATGTGAACAGTTTTTACATTAGAAATCAGTAGTTTCTTATTTATTGACCTTTCTGGTCTTCTGTTGGAAACATTAGCACAAAGCTAACAGGTGTTAAAGAGTAACTTGTCACCAGGCTGAGCAGCAGAGTCTCAAATACTTTCTCATGTTTAAAGTTTCACGTCTTTTTCACTGTTTCACTTCTCTTCAACCTTTAACCACGCCCACCAGTGATGTCACAGTGTACTGATGAATCATGTACAACAGGTCTACATCACTGCACCAAGGTGAAAGGTGAAACCACCAGAGGTCAGAAAACAAACAAACAAAATCACAACTTCTGAGTTTGAAGTGACGCACGGATCTTTCAGGAAACATGGCTGTAAAAGAATTAAAGGTGATTGATTTCAGAGCTTCAGTCAGACTGATCTTAGAGTGGAGACCATCTGATCAATTCTTTAGTGTTCAGGTGGGAGTAAAAACACAGGTAAGATCTGACAGTCTGTCTCCATACAGCTTGTAATGTGATCAGCTCTAATCCAGCTTTACTTTCTGTACTCATCTATATTACAACATCTGTCTCCACATGCATTCAAACACACGATCACAACAAGCTTCTGGTTGTTCTGATTGGCTGTCTGTTTATTATCTTTCTCTGTGTTTCTGTCCAATCCTGAAGCCTGTCACCGTTCACAGAAGACGCCAGGAGGGAGGGTTGAGGAGGTTTATCAGGAAACACTTCAACTTCACTTTGATACTGTGTTTAGTTTTATGTTGCTCCAACAGGCATGGACTGACCCCAACTCTCTACTGACCTCAGAGTCTTCAGTCTGCAGTTTGGACTCTTCACAAGATCACACAGCAGCTTCACTCCTGAATCCTGCAGCTTGTTGTCACTCAGGTCCAGCTCTCTCAGATGGGAGGGGTTGGACTTCAGAGCTGAGGCCAGAGAAGCACAGCTGATCTCTGACAAACTGCAGCTCCTCAATCTGAATAAAGAAAAAAGATATGGAGATAAAATTCATTAACAATCCAATTTGATGTGTTCAAGTTTTAAATGTGTAAATAAACATCAACATGTCTTGATTTTTGTAACCAAATCAAAGTAAAGAAATATTTCTGCTTCAGCCAGTAAACTTTCTCATGAAAACAAACATGAGGTCAGAGGTTATTCTGGATACAGTTGAGATCATTCACTAAAAATCATCAACATTAATTGACAGTAAAAACTGACAGAGGACATTTTCTCTGGTTTCTTTAACTAACAGAAGTCTTTTGTGACTGCAGAATAAATTTAGTGTAAGAAACATGAAAATATGAACAACACAGAATCTATACGGTCATGATGTGAGTTATTGATGAACATGAGTTAGGCTCAGTCGGTAATGAAACACATGAGGTCTACAATAGTAACAGAGAGTCAGTGAACTGACCTCAGAGTCTCCAGTCTGCAGTTTGGACTCTGCAGAAAATCACACAGCAGCTTCACTCCTGAATCCTGAAGGTAGTTGTAGCTCAGCTCCAGCTCTCTCAGATGGGAGGGGTTGGACTTCAGAGCTGAGGCCAGAGAAGCACAGCTGATCTCTGACAACCTGCAGCTCCTCAATCTGAATAAAGAATAATTATGTAACATCATTAATCAGTTAATGTCTAATAATCTGCTGAGAGCTGAAGAGAGTTTAGAATGAAGAATTAAAATGGATCCTCCAAACACCTGAACCCAACAGGATGCAGGTTAAATACTGTAACATACAACAATAAAAATAGCTCTTATTTATATTAACTCCAACATGCTGCTACTTCAAGAAAGTTTGAGTGCCTCCACCTGTTAAACTGAGCCAGCTCCACCAGTGGATCAGACTGTACAAACTCATGTTGAGCAGCCAAACACAGAAACACTCTGAGAAACTGATTCAAGATTCACTTGATGATCCAGAAGCTTCCAAAGAAGACAAATATATCAGGATCAATTGTGGATCAATGTGAACTAAATCAATGTGTATTAATTCTGTTACTAATAGAGAAGTCCTGAAATCAAAGCATCTACAGTTCCAACTATTCAGTCAGTATCAGCATCATGACTGACAGCTCCATCAACATGTTGAAGAACACATCCTGAATATATCTATCGTTATCTGATGGTTGAAGCTGAAAACATTTATTTAGTCCTTTTAATTTAGAGTTTTTCTGAACATCATCTAAAACACATGAAGAAGAAAACATACTGACCATCAGGTGTGGATCAGTATAATATCAGCCTGATGTCTAAAGTTTAGTGTCGCCATCATTTTCACATCATATTCATCTCAGAATAGAAGAACAATAATGTTATCTGACCCCAGAGTCTCCAGTCTGCAGTTTGGACTCTGCAGAAAATCACACAGCAGCTTTACTCCTGAATCCTGCAGCTTGTTGTCACTCAGCTGCAGCTCTCTCAGATGGGAGGGGTTGGACTTCAGAGCTGAGGCCAGAGAAGCACAGCTGATCTCTGACAAACTGCAGCGACTCAATCTGAATAAAGAAAAAAGATATGGAGATAAAATTCATTAACAATCCAATTTGATGTGTTCAAGTTTTAAATGTGTAAATAAACATCAACATGTCTTGATTTTTGTAACCAAATCAAAGTAAAGAAATATTTCTGCTTCAGCCAGTAAACTTTCTCATGAAAACAAACATGAGGTCAGAGGTTATTCTGGATACAGTTGAGATCATTCACTAAAAATCATCAACATTAATTGGCAGTAAAAACTGACAGAGGACATTTTCTCTGGTTTCTTTAACTAACAGAAGTCTTTTGTGACTGCAGAATAAATTTAGTGTAAGAAACATGAAAATATGAACAACACAGAATCTATACGGTCATGATGTGAGTTATTGATGAACATGAGTTAGGCTCAGTCGGTAATGAAACACATGAGGTCTACAATAGTAACAGAGAGTCAGTGAACTGACCTCAGAGTCTCCAGTCTGCAGTTTGGACTCTGCAGAAAATCACATAGCAGCTTCACTCCTGAATCCTGCAGCTTGTTGTCTCTCAGCTGCAGCTCTCTCAGATGGGAGGGGTTGGACTTCAGAGCTGAGGCCAGAGAAGCACAGCTGATCTCTGACAACCTGCAGAGACTCAATCTGAATAAAGAAAAAAGATATGGAGATAAAGATCTTTTAGAATCAAATCAGATGTGTTCAGGTTTTAAATGTGTTGGTCAACATTAATATATCCTCATCCTTGTTATTAATGTGAACCAAAGAGAAAATTCTACTTCATCATTTTTAAACAAGTATTAGTTACGAGGTGATTCTGGCCAGTCCAGGGCTCTTTAACTTACTCATTGAACCGTTAGCTCAATTCATCAGACAGGAGACAACCCTTGAAGGTGTTAAAAAAGGAGGCATGGAACACAAGATATGTCTGTGTGCGGGCAATGTTCTTGTAGTCTTGAAAAAATCATCATCCAGTACACCAGTATGTGGATCTTCTTACAACATGGTAAATTATCAGGTTATGTCCTTAACATAGAGAAAGCACAAGCTCTGACCTGTAATTTTAACCCCTCACAAGAACTTGAAAACAATTTTAAATGGAATACTACAAGTATAAAATACTTGGGAATAAAACTGACAAAGGACACACGCGGGGTGCAAAAAACAGGGGGTCCAAGACTACATGAAGCCAAAGCAGGAAAGAGAACTGGACATAAAAATCTCTCCACAGGAACGGACTTCCATCATCTATACTCAGAAGAACACTTCAAACTCACAAAGTTGGAGACTTTTTTCAAACATTTTTCATAACCTCAAAATTAAACGAAAACAAACTGGACTTCAGAATCAATGCTGGAGACACTGTGGGCACTTTATGGCAGATCACACACATCTTTTGGTCTCACATCTCAGAGCATTTCCAGGTTGAAGTTAGGAATATTTTAGGATTTGATATGTGTGAAGGAAATGTTTATGTTAACCTGTTTGATCATATGTTTTAACTTCTGTAATATTATAGAGTCAATAATCACGGTGTAATCAGCTGAGGTTAATTTAATGATGCATGCATGATCATTTCAGACACAGTGTTTGTTCCTCTCCAGGGTCTCGTGCAGATTTACTGTTGCTCCTTCTGTCTGAGAGAGATAGTCGCCTTGTCTGGGGCAAAGAGCTCCAAGGCGAGGGGTAAACTCTAGATAGCCAAGCGCCTCAGCTGAAGTCATAACAATAACACCTTGCTTTGTCTCTGTGAGAGGGAGTTCTCTCTGTAATGTATAGCACACACTGTGACCCTTGATTCTGTGTCAGTCAGCTGCGTTCTGTGTAGTACTGGTCTGACCCAGCTCGAGTTGTGAACGGCTTTTACTCAACTTCTATTATTCTCCAATTAAAGACATCAGAAGACATCTTTGTTTGTCAAAGAACTTCATTGTTCTCGCCATCAGAAATTACCACCACAATATGGAGTTCACTTGCCTCTCTTTACCTAGGAAACCTCCCCAAGGATCTGAATGTCAGAGAAATATCTACTAAGAATTCTTATGGTAGCAAGTAAAAAGGCAATTACAAGACTCTGGCGTCTTAAAGAGCCTCGCACTCTGAAGCAATGGATAGACATTGTAAACAGCATAAACAGTAAGGAACGTATGACCTTCATTTTAAGACTGCAGAAAGAAGAGGGAGAAGAGTACTGGACTGAATGGGATACATACCTGACTTGCAATGAGTATGACAACTGAAACCATAGTTAACACAAACAAACATGCAAGTGAATGAGAATTCAAATGTACTACTCCATGTCTAACTTGTACACCATCCAGTGTAACTGAGTGACCACGTGTTTTCTGTTACAAAATGAAGAAAAAAAGAAAGTACATAAAAAAGAGAGGGGGGGTATTCTGGATACAGTTGAGATCATTCACCAAAAATCATCAACATTAATTGACAGTAAAAACTGACAGAGGACATTTTCTCTGGTTTCTTTAACTAACAGAAGTCTTTTGTGACTGCAGAATAAATTTAGTGTAAGAAACATGAAAATATGAACACAGAATCTATACGGTGTGGAAACAGAAATTATGGCTCTAATTCTGTATTTGTCAACATTTTAAATAATTATGGTTTACTTCACAACTCGTTCCACCTTTCTACTTTTAGTTTACATTGTCTAAACAGATTGTTTTGTAACTTCAGAGCAGAACAACATCAGAGTGTAATCTTTTTCTTTCCTGCGATCACATCAGTGTTAATCAAGGTTTTGAAGTTTCCAGAGGAACCCTGTGATTAACTTCCTTCTCTACATTAGTTCAGCCATCAGGCTGTGAGACAATGTTATTTCTTCACCCCTAAGACCACTGAGCCTCGAGAAGCTAGCTTGGACCTTCTTGTTAGTTGGGTCTCCCAGACACCCCCCTCTGAGAATGACACCGTAGCTTCTTTCATCTTAGTTGCGTCCTGCCCTTTGTTGCTGTCACTCAATTAGCATAGCGCTTTTGGTTAGCCCTTTGTTTCCTGTGACCCAAGATATATATTCTGACTAGAGCGGACTCTAGGCAGAGAGGTTTGCTACAACTTGCTGTGACCATCTCTCTCTGCTGCGCTGTGAATGAAACTCATCTGAACCAAACGCTGAATCGGACCTGATTATTATTTCTTCCACAAGTTATTGATGAACATGAGTTAGGTTCAGTCGTTAATGAAACACATGAGGTCTACAATAGTAACAGAGAGTCAGTGAACTGACCCCAGAGTCTCCAGTCTGCAGTTTGGACTCTGCAGAAAATCACACAGCAGCTTCACTGCTGAATCCTGCAGCTTGTTGTAGCTCAGCTCCAGCTCTCTCAGATGGGAGGGGTTGGACTTCAGAGCTGAGGCCAGAGAAGCACAGCTGATCTCTGACAAACTGCAGCTCCTCAATCTGAATAAAGAAAAAAGATATGGAGATAAAATTCATTAACAATCCAATTTGATGTGTTCAAGTTTTAAATGTGTAAACATCAACATGTCTTGATTTTGTAATCAATTAAAACTAAAGAAAAGTGTGCTCTTCAGAAAGTAAACCTTTTGATTTCCAAACAGAAGTAAGTTTCAAGAATCCTCTGGATTTGCATTTTCTGTATTTTTAACAAACAGAAGTCTATTGAAGGACTGGAGACTAAATGTAGGAAGAGAAACATTTTAAATATGAACAAAATAAAACTTACAAATATATGCATGTCAGTTGGTTGATTTATTCATTTTTTTCTGGCTGTATGTTTTGTCCTATGTCTATGTTTTTAAATTGTAAAGTGTATTGTGACCATGTTGCATGGTGATTTTGCACTTTGAATAAAATTGATTGACTGATTGAAGTTACAGCACCAGCCAAAAGTTTGGACACATTTTCTCATACAAGTGAATGGGAAAGCCTGTCCAAACATTTGACTGGTACTGTATGAACATAGATGAGGTTATATCATTAATTAAGCATTCAAGATTTCTAATAGTAACAGAGAGTCAGTGAACTGACCTCAGAGTCTCCAGTCTGCAGTTTGGACTCTGCAGACCATCACACAGCAGCTTCACTGCTGAATCCTGCAGCTCGTTGTCACTCAGGTCCAGCTCTCTCAGATGGGAGGGGTTGGACTTCAGAGCTGAGGCCACGACTTCACAGTGAGTCTCCAATATTCCACAAGAGGAAAGTCTGTCATGACATAAACATTACGAAATACATTATTATGAATTAATAGGAAATATAAACCATTATTTAATTCATGCATTTGAGGACTAAACAGTTTGACATCTTGTTTTGAAGATCTGCTTTTCACATCAGTGGTTCAGCTCATCTTCTCTCACTATGTTTGACGGGAAACAATGATTCCCTTTAATCTCTCTTACACGCAGACTTTTAACCTTTGTTTTGCTTTATTGCGGTAATGCACCTCAAAAACAAGGAGAAGAAGAAGAGTATCATCAACTACGGAACATCGTTTATGTTGTTGTTGCAGTGTAGGAAAGCGTGTGAATCGCATAATCCCAGGCCCATACAGTGGAGTCCACCTTCGCACTATGCCTGCTATTATTCATATGTTGAAAAAATCTCAAGAACGACCCTCTCACCTACATTCCTACGGTATCAGCCATGGCTGTGCAGTTCAGAGGATGAGATCGGCGGTGCTGCGCGCTTACGTAGATTTCAGAGAAGACATTATAAAAATCAGTCCACTTCCACGGTTTGGTACGGTTAGCTTTCACACGTACCGTACCCGAGCACACATGAACTGTACTCGAGACCACCTCTTCAAGTGGACTCGTGCACGGGTTGTTGAGCCCCCTAAATGACCCTTTAACAGTCTGAAGTCTACCATCCTTCTCTTGTACACACAGCAGACCTCTGTGACGACTCTTCTCTTCACCAACAAGAGAGAGAAAACACCTGTAAAGACTTTAATAGACTATTCAGCACAGCTCGTGTTCAAGAGACTCCAAGTTCCAGTGGCCTCGATCACGTGATGCACATGAGTGCCTCCTCCCCTCCCTCCAGGGCTCACAGAGCGGCTGCTGTCTCATCTCATTTAAATTCTTAAGCAACTAAAACTACTGCTTTTTGGTTAAATGTGTCTGGTAACCTGTCAAGTTGCAGATTTCATCCATCTCTATTTCCCACTGAATGACAGGTTAACTGTGGCTGGGTTATATTTGTATATTGAAAAATTAGTGAGCTACATTAAACACGAGGTCACACCACAATCATTTACAGAGGGGACACAATACCAGAGAACGTCTCTCTGTGTTCCTCTGAACAGCATTTGGTTGTCAGTGGACCCTTTTCTCTACAGTAACATGAACAGCTACACCAGAGGAGATCGTTCACTAAGCCACCACAGATGGCATCATTCTCTCTGCAGCCGTTGTTGCTCACATGTCACATTTACTTGATCATTTTTTCTAGAAGATGTTAGCATGAAGTTGTGTCATAAGTCTTGTATCAGTTCTTGAGTTTGAGCCCAAAACATTTTTGAGAGAGCTCAGTAATCTTTGACCACAAGAATCTAGTCAGCTGGTTCAGCTCAGTCTGTACAGCAGGCTCCCCAAGCACAGAGGTGAGCTTTAGCGCAGCTTCAACTCTGACTCATGGCCCTTTAGTGCATGTCATGCCCACCCTCTCCTCCCCATTTTCCTGTCGCTCTTCACTGTCCTATCTAATAAATCAAATCAGTTCATCCTTACGGAGCTGAAGTTTTCTTTTACTTCTTAAAGGTGTTCCTGACATCTCATTCACAAGAATAGGAAAACAGACAGAGAGACAACTCAATAACATAATGCTTTCAGTACAGAAATAATAAGCTGTATGATGTGTGTCTGACTTTATACAGCACCTTGTAGAACCTACTCAGGTAATAATAACTAACTTTTTTAAATAACCCACAACCTCTTCAGTCATTATCTTCTATTACCAGGTCAACATGACGCCTCTGTCACTCAAGGGAAGGTTCACAGAAACAGACGAATAGATGGAATGATTTTTAGAAATAAATATAAAACCTGTTCATTAAATTGACAGCTATAAATAAATATATTTCCAATAAATTAAATTTTTTTTTAGAATTTTTAACATGTTATAATGTGTACATCTTAAGACCTAAAACACAGATCTACATGTGTCTATATTGTTATTTAAATCTGGACTTACTGAGCCTTCCTGCAGTTCCTCACAGCTGGAATCAGTCTCAGTCGTCCCTCATCTGTTGTGTTGTACTTCTTCAGGTCTAATTCATCCAGAACCTCCTCTGACATCTGCAGCATGTAGGCCAGAGCAGAGCAGTGGATCACAGAGAGTTCTTTCTCTGATCTGTTCTCTGACTTCAGGAACTCTTGGATCTCCTGATGGACCGAGAGGTCGTTCATCTCCATCAGACAGTGGAAGATGTTGATGCTTCTGTCAGGAGAGCTCGCATCACTGTTCATCTCTTTCAGGTTGTTGATGACTGACTGGATCATTTCTGGGCTGCTGTCTGTCTGCCTCAGCAGGCCTCCTAAGAGTGTTTGGTTGGACTTCAGAGAGAGGCCATGAAGGAAGCGAACAAACAGGTCCAGGTGACCATTCTTACTCTCAAGGGATTTCTTCATGACGCTCCTCAGAAAGACATCCAGGGTTATCTTTCCAATAAAAGCCTCCAGTACCTCTGTGTTTCTGTTGGTGTAACAGTGGAACATGTAGACTGCAGCCAGAAACTCCTGAATGCTCAGATGAACGAAGCAGTAGACTGTTTTCTGGAAGATCACAGACTCTCTTTTGAAGATCTCTGTACAAACTCCTGAGTACACCGAGGCCTCTGTGACATCCAGACCACACTGCTCCAGGTCTTCTTGGTAGAACATGATGTTTCCTTTCTCCAGATGTTCAAACGCCAGCCTCCCCAGCTTCAGGAGAACTTCCCTGTCAGCCTTGATCAGCTCCTGTGGACTCATCTCTTGTCCCTCATCATACTTCTGCTTCTTCCTCTTTGTCTGAACCAGCAGGAAGTGTGAGTACATGTCAGTCAGGGTCCTGGGCAGCTCTCCTCTCTGGCCTGTGGTCAACATGTGCTCCAGAACTGTCGCAGTGATCCAGCAGAAGACTGGGATCAGACACATGATGTGGAGGCTCCTGGATGTCTTCATGTGTGAGATGATTCTGCTGGACAGCTCTTCATCACTGAACCTCCTCCTGAAGTACTCCTCCTTCTGGGCGTCAGTGAAGCCTCGTACTTCTGTTACCCTGTCCACACATGAAGGAGGGATCTGATTGGCTGCTGCAGGCCGAGAAGTTATCCAGACGAGAGCCTTGGGAAGCAGATTTCCCTTAATAAGGTTTGTCAACAGCAGGTTAACTGATGACCTCTGTGAGACGTCAGACACAACCTGAGTGTTGTGGAAATCTAATGAAAGCCTGCTTTCATCCAGGCCGTCAAAGATGAACAACAGTTTACAGACAGCGAGCGTCTCTGCTGTGAGCTTCTGTAATGTTGGATGGAAATCATGGAGCAGCTGGAGGAGACTGTACTGCTCGTCTCTGATCAGGTTCAGCTCCCTGAAGGAAAGCAGAATCAGCAGACTGATATGTTGGTTCTCTGAGCCCTCTGCCCAGTCCAGAGTGAACTTCTGCACTGAGAAGGTTTTTCCAACACCAGCGACGCCGTTCATCAGGACCACTCTGAGGTGTCTCTGTTGGTCAGGTAAGGCTTTGAAGATGTCGTGGCACTTGATTGGAGTCTCATGGAGGGCCTCCATCTTGGAAGCAGTCTCAAGCTGCCTCACCTCATGTTGGGTGTGAACCTCTTCACTCTGTCCCTCTGTGATGTAGAGCTCAGTGTAGATCCTGTTGAGGAGGGTTCTACTTCCTGCTTCATCAGTTCCTTCAGTCACATGTTCACATCTCCTCCTCAGACTGATCTTATGCTCATCTAAAACCTCCTGCAGACCACCATCTGCTGAGAGAGAGTAAAACATCCTGAGGCTAAACTGACAGAGAGAATCAGGTTAAATGAAAATATTAATAACTTTATTAAAAGCGCTGCACATGATGAAGCTCAGAAGTTTCTAGATCAGAAGTTTGGTAAGGAGTAAGGCCATATATGTCGTGGTTTGGTCTGTGCAGCCTGGAGATGGTTAACCATCTGAGCTTTTGACATGTAAGATCACCTCTTCAACCCATCACGTCAGCCAGCGGTCTGAGGACCCGAGGTATGAACACTCACTGACGTTATTGCTGGACTAATCGGTATTATACTGTACACAAGTACATATCTTGAGCTCTTCTACTGTACAGACCACTTATGTTGCCTTTCAATATTTATGTTATACACGTTTTCATATATGCTCGTTTGTTTTACAGTTATTGTATTGCTCAACCATTTTATTGTTTTTCATTTTTTATTTTAACATATCATGACCACTGGGAGCCTTCCTGGGCATAAGTGTCAAGAGAATGTATTGCCAGAAGTTTTTGGAAATAGTGTTTAGCCTGCAGCTTGCCTCAGGGAGAAGGACAAGTATAGGCTTAGTTCTAGTTCTGTTTTTGTTTTGGACATGGGATAGGGTTAGGGGAAAGGACACCACCACATTTTTGCAACAAACGTTCACCTTAGTTCACTTAAGAAACGAACATAACTGTGTACTTTATCACAACCACTGCTCTAACTTCTCTTTACTTACTACTCTTTTCATTTTTATTTTTTATAGTTGAACATGAGAGATGGTATTGATGCAAAGAGGGCTGCTATACGATTCATTAGCTGGAATGTAAAAGGTTTAAATGGGCCTGTTAAAAGAGCCAGAATATTTAATCATCTAAAATACTTAAAATGTGATGTTGTATTTCTACAGGAAACCCATCTACTGGTTAAAGATCAAGTCAGACTAAAAAAAGGATGGGTGGGGAACGTGTTCCATTCCAACCTTAACTCTAAAACTTGTGGAACGGCCATATTGATTCATAAAAGAATCCAGTTTAGTGCGACCACTGTCACCTCAGACCCACAAGGTCGATTTGTAATGGTTTCTGGACTTCTCTACCATAAGCCTGTGGTTTTGATTAACATCTATGCCCCAAATTGGGATGATGATAAATTTATGGGGAAAATAATTTCATTAATCCCAGATTTGAACTCACAACAATTGATATTTGGCGGCGATTTAAACTGTGTAATGAACCCGGTATTAGACCGTTCCAACTTTAAATCTACGAACCTGTCTAAAAAGGCCAAGCTGTTATCAGCCTTTATGAACCAGATAGGAGGTGTTGACCCCTGGCGTTCTTTGTTTCCACAAAGCAAGTCCTTTTCTTTTTTCTCCTCTGTACACCATTCGTATAGTAGAATAGATTATTTTTTTATTGACCAGACTCTTCTCCCCTTTGTCACAAACGCTGAATACTCAACTATAGCTGAGTCAGATCATGCCCCTGTAATATTAGACCTTGCATTTCCTTCTTACAAATTAGAACGCCCCTCTTGGAAATTAGATAGAAATCTTCTGGCTGATGAGACTTTTTGTGAAATGATCTCCCAAAAAATTGATGACTTTATAGATTCCAACAAAAAAGAGGACACCTCCCCTTCTCTTTTAAGGGAAACATTAAAAGCTGTAATCAGGGGTGAGATTATATCATATTCTGCTAAAACAAATAAAATGAAAAGAACAAAACAAGAGGAGCTCATTAAAGCAATAGCTATGGTGGATTCTCAGTACTCCACCTCCCCCTCCCCTGAATTATATAAAAAGAAGCTGGACCTCCAAACTCAATATAATTTGTCATCAACTGAAAAGACAGAACGTCTCCTATTAAAATCACGGGGGTATGTCTATGAGCATGGCGACAAAGCTGGACGGCTATTAGCACACCAACTTAAGTGCCGCTCCGTGTCCCAACAGATTCCACAAATACTGAAAGATGATGGTGAACTAACTATTGACCCAGAAGAAATTAACGAAACATTCACCTCGTTTTACTCAAATCTGTATACGTCAGAGATAACAAATGATAGCTTTGACATGGAACATTTTTTCAATGATCTCCAAGCTCCTTCTATAAAAACAAGACACAGGACTGAGACTGAGCTCCCACTAAAATCTATGGACATCATTAACGCGATTAAGGCAATGCAGAATGGCAAGACGCCTGGCCCTGATGGGTACCCTGCAGAGTTCTATAAAAAGTTCTCTAGTAAGCTGTCTACAATCTTACTTGATATGTTTAATGACTCTTTGTCTCATGGATCCCTTCCGCAGACACTGACTGAAGCATCAATTACCCTCTTGCTTAAGCCAGGTAAAGATAGCACGGAATGTGGCTCGTATCGACCCATCTCCCTTTTAAACTGTGACGTGAAGATCTTGGCCAAGGCCCTTGCCTTACGTTTAGAAGCCACAATGCATGACGTGATTTCTGCTGACCAGACTGGTTTTATTTTGGGGCATCATTCATTTACAAATATCCGCCGGCTATTAAATATTATTCACTCTCCTGCGTCCAGTGCAGTCCCCGAGGTGGTTATCACGCTCGACGCAGAGAAAGCCTTTGATAGGGTAGAATGGGGATATTTATTTACATGCTTAAAGAAATTCGGGTATGGTCCTAATTTCATTTCATGGATTAAACTCTTATATACCTCACCCAAAGCCTCAGTAATTACAAATGGCAAACGCTCTCAGTATTTTCAGCTGTCAAGAGGCACCCGTCAGGGCTGCCCTATCAGCCCACTGCTATTTGCCCTGGCCATAGAGCCCTTGTCCATTGCACTCAAATCATTACCCTCATTAAGTGGAATCCATAGGGGAGGGGAAGAGCATAGAGTATCTCTGTACGCAGATGATTTATTAATGTATGTATCGGACCCTGTTTCAAGCGCCCCCCATGTGATCCATGCTCTGAGGAGATTTGGTGCTTTTTCTGGGTACAAATTGAACTTTAGTAAAAGTGAATGTTATCCTGTTAATGACTTGGCTCTTCAAATACAGGACAATGCTCTGCCGTTCCAGATGTCTAGAAATGGTTTTAGATATCTGGGCATTAACATCACAAGGGACATGCAGAAGCTTTACCAGGAAAACTTCTGTCTGCTATTTGAGAAAGTCAAATCAGACTTGAAGAAATGGAAAACACTTCACCTATCTTTAGCAGGAAAAGTGAACTGTATAAAAATGAATGTACTCCCCAAATTTATTTATCTGTTTCAGTGTATTCCACTTTATCTCCCTAAATCTTTCTTCAAATCTATTGATAAGGTCTTCACTTCATTTATATGGGAGGGGAAGAAACCTAGAATACGACTAGAACTGTTACAGAGGCCTAAAATGCAGGGTGGCCTGGCTCTCCCAAATCTTTGTCATTATTATTGGGCCTCAAATGTTCAAAAAATCATGCACTGGCTCCACACTCCTGATACGGACTGGTGCCATTTTGAAGCTAAATCTTGCACTTCAACCTCTCTCAGAGCCCTGGTCACCTCCAGCCTTCCCATTTCTACTTCTCAATACACCAACAATCCAGTCGTCATAAATACCCTCAAAATATGGTTTCAACTTAGACATAGCTTCAGGTTTAATAATCTTCTCCATATAAGTCCCATACACAATAATCATCTTTTCCTTCCAGCTAGATTAGACTCCGAATTTACTCTCTGGCAAAGACAAGGCATTTACAAATTTAAAGATATGTATATAAACAGTATTTTTGCTAGCTTTGATGACTTATCACATAAATTTGGCCTCCCTCGGTCTAGCCTGTTTCGTTATTTCCAAGTCCGCCACTTCCTTCAACATCATGACCCCAACTTTCCATATTTACCATCACCTTCCGGTTTAGATGATCTATTAGAAACTACCTTCAGCTTTAAAGGACTTATTTCAAGAATCAATAACTGTATATCCTCTTTTAAAAATACAACTCGTGCAAAGATCAAGGCAGCTTGGGTGGATGAGCTGGGAGAGGACTTGGAAGAAGACATTTGGGACAGCGCTTTACTAAGAGTGAATGACAGCTCTTCATGTGCCAGATTAAGCATAATACAGTTTAAGATCTTACATCGCATCCACTACTCCAAAGCCAGACTTGCTAAAATATACCCTAACACGGATGCAAGCTGCGACAGATGTCGAAATACTCCTGCCGACTTAACCCATATGTTTTGGTCGTGTTCAGCCTTAACATCCTATTGGTTTGCAATCTTTAAAACATTGTCAGAGGCTCTTGATATTGATCTACAGCCCAGTGCAGTAATGGCCATATTTGGTACTACTGATAGAAGATACTGTACAATAAGGAAAAGATATAAAAACATCATTGCTTTTACAACACTGCTTGCACGTAGAAGAATTTTATTACATTGGAAATCTAAAAATCCACCTAGTGTGTCTCTGTGGTTTAATGACCTAATGCAGTTTATACAGTTAGAGAAAATAAAATACACTCTCAGGGGGTCCAGGGATAAATTCTTTTCAGTCTGGGATCCAGTGCTGACATATTTGGGTAAACTTAAGACTGTGCCTGCTTAGCACCACTTAGCAGCCCTCTAGCATCTACAGTTGTGATATTTATCCTTGTGAGCTATAGTGTGTAGTACACAACTTGAAAAGATGGTGAGCCTATGATTATGTATGTTTTTTTTTTTTTTGGTTTTGTTTTTTTCCCTGGATGGATGTCCTGTATGTTCGGGGGGGGGGGGATAATTCATACAAAATGAGGTGAGCATTGGTCTAAAGCTCTTTTGTGAATGTTTGTATCATGTACAACTCCTGTGATATGAGTGCTCAATAAAAAATATATTCAAAAGTGCTGCACACCAACAAAAGTCCCTGTAATAATAATAAATGAGAAAGTCCTGTTTTCAGACACAATGACATCAGCACACAGATGTACAGTCTTACTTTGTACAGTGCTGGTCTGCCCGGCTGTCTGCAGTCCTGTTCTTGTTACAGATCTTACTTCACACTGGGGACAGGAGGAATCTCCAGACGAACCAGACTGGTCCCAGTGTGAGGTGATGCACTGTCTGCAGAACCAGTGTCCACAGCTGGTAGAAACTGGATCTCTCAGGACGTCCTGACATAAAACACAGCTGGACAGCAGCTCCTCCCCAGAAACACTTCTCTTGTTCTTTCTGGGGAAACAAGAAAAATCCCTCAGATTATGAATCATTGTTTAATCACATATAAAACAATAAACACCTGCTCTGAAATGTGTCACAGCAACTGTCGTCTGAAGACTGGGTGAGAGAAGGAATCATTATGCTTTAGTGAGGCTCATGGCAGAGGGCAGAATGATTTTAGCGTTCTGCTCCCGAGTAGCAGAGTAGAGGAGGAACGGCGAGAGGAGACGTAACTAACACTAACACTAGAGTTATTGAACTTTCCATAAGCGTGAATATCTGCTTCAGACCGACACAAGAAGCTGTTGTGCTGCAGACTGAGCCCACCTGAGGGCTCTAACACGTCAAGGCCACAAGGTAAAGGTGTGTTTTGGGTAGAGGAAGGGGCGGGACGTCAATACTGCGGCTCCACAGACCTGCAGACTGTTTGCTGGGTCTACACACCACTGCCCAATAATTGACACCCAGAAATGTCCCAAACAAAGCAAAACATCAACATTAGAAAATACAGACAGAGGGCAGATTATCTGCAGATGAAGACGTCACAAATTTCTGGGGTGTCATAAGTGATGAGTGATGTCATAAGTTAGAAAACATATTTTAACATGAGTTCATAAATGATTTCTTAGGAAGATCCTACTTACTCTGCCTTTTATTTATATTACTACACTACATTTATATTTACTTATATCATTAATGTGTTCATGTGTGTTCAGTGACTATTTCTGTACCAGCTCTTTATACAGTTTGGCAATTAAAAAAAATAAAGTAATTTAGTTTGTTGTTGCTGCAACTGTAGTTCAAAGGACACAAGCTGAAGTTGTTTGAGAGTTTGGTGGTTAAAAAGAAGTTCTCTTACGGTGAATCTGAAGGTCCTGGTTCATTACTGAAGTTCAGAGGAAAATCTTTAGACCAGTCACTCTTCATAGAGAGACAGCTTGACACAGGAGACTCTGCTCTGTCCTCCTCTTTGTCCACACAATCACTCATCTTCTGCACTTCAGATTGAATGTATGTATACATATGTAATATATGTACTGCATACAAGTAATACAACCTGTGGACAAGGAAGACAAACAGGTGAGATATAAACAAGAAGAGTGTTGAATATGTTTCAAAAGTTACCTGCAATCACAGAGTTTGTGTGTCTATTTCCATTAAACTGACGTCCCTCAGCGTGACATCCTTCTCTGCCGACTCTAAATGGAGTCTCGACTACCAGCCTGCAACTTTCTCTTTTATTCTTTTGTCTTCTTGTTTTGCTGAATCATTAAGGTTGATTATTTCCTCTTCAGTCTAACTAGGTTTAAAAGTGTGCAATAAATGACTTCTTGACTTCTCATGTACTGAATGTATTTTTCTAATATCCTGAAATGTTCCTTAAATCTGAAACATAATTTAGCAAGTGTAGTCTGAGCCTAGTTCTATAAGTTGAGAGAGATGCTCAACACACTCAGTTAAGCTGGTTTTTTCACAGAACCATAGAAATACTTATTGCACTTTTGTCATTTCTACCGAATATATTTGCATGATTTACAAACTACACTCATATTACACAGATTATTATTTTACTATTATATGACTGGCTGTTTTTCTAAACTCATTAAATCGCTGTTCAGAGATTTGTGGTTTTCACAGATCAGAAACTAAAAAAAAAAAGTTTATGATCTTATAGAATATGATGCATTACTGTAGATCAGACAACAAAGTGTATACAGTTGCTAAAATAAACACAGCCTTTAAATAGAAAGCAGTAAAACACAACATACACATTAATGCAGCAGTAACATTAACCCAAAAACATCTTGTATAAAAGTAAAACACTGACAGGGATCTTTTTACTGCACGATCAACACTTTTGCTACTTTAACTTTATTTGATGAAAATACTGACCTACTTGTACTGAAGATTTGAATGCAGGACTTTTACTTGTAGTGGAGGACTGTCACTGTTTGGTAATAATACTTTAAAGAGGTTAAATCTGTAGCTCCTGTTTGTTAAACAGCCTTCACAACGATCATTACAAGGGAAACCCATAGCCTAATAATGTCACTAATATTATGAGACAATATGGCCCGAGGTCATTAACGTCTTATTCATGCTCACGTAGCTCGTTATCACAGCTTCACTCTCCTCGTGCTCTCTGTCCCTCACCTTTCTGACACGCACTTGCTCCTCCACCGGGCGCTGCAAACACCTGTTGCTGCATGATAATGTGTACTGCTGCTGCAGAAGGGGTTTTATTATTTTGTCTTTTAACCGTTAACTTCTCCGTACTCTCCTATTTTATCAAGTACTCAACTGATGAGTGTGATGCTGACGTAATACTTCATCTCAGCGACGAGAGAAAAGAAGGCGGAGGGTTCAGAGACGTGATAGGGCCATCTGCCTGTCTGTCATAATTTAGAACCAATGAGCCGCTGCTCCTGCTCTGTGGGCTGGTCGTTACCGTCAAAAAATATCACCCAGGCCCAACATGAGCTCCCAGTCCACCAGGAAATGCCCAGTAAATTATCATGTCAGACCTGGTCTGAGGGATTACTAGTAACAACTGTTCAGACCACAACAATCAAGTCTGTTTAAGTGTCTATAAGGGTTTACTCTGTCTACAGCTCGTATGTTCTATCTGCCATGTTGCATATCCGAAACGCGGTTCTAAACTATTGTTAAGTTTTTAAACCCGTATAAAACATATGAGTGATATAAGACTACACAAATAAAGATTACTCAACCTTAACTGTCTCACGAAAACACAGAAAAGAAGAAATGCCACACATTTATATTAAACTATAAGAAGAATCGATCCAGCACTGCGTCTGCTCAGCTCTCCTTGTTTTGTGATTTTAAGTGTATATCACAATCCTGCTTCATTAACTGATGAACCAGAGACTTTGACTGTAAAACAATAATGTTGAATAAACACTCACCCTGTGACGGACTCTTTGTCCTCCTTCTGCTCTGTCGACTTAAAATGGAGTCTGAGCTCTCATCGACACACTTTCACTTTCATTTTTCATAGTGTGTTTTCACGTAATCCTTTAACACCAGGTCAGAGTTTCTCCTCCTATTGTCATTTGGTGGAACCACTAGTGTTTACCTTTTTTAGTTCAGATTTCTTCATGATCATCTTCCTTTACCAAACTCTAATTAAAAGACAAACTAAATAACAAGTTGTATGTTTGAGTCTTAGCTCGTAGTTAATGCATCATCACCACCTGCTGGTTAAACCAACAAACTACCAGCTGTGCACTCTTCTGCATCTACACCTCACTGACTCACAGAAAACCCTGGGCCAGTTTTCAGGTACTTAGTGTCATGCCTGGTGTCTCTCTGAAAAAACAAAGGTAATTCTGGGAGGAAAAAAAAGAAAAGTGTGGAGACTTTTCACATCTACAAAGTTTTTAAATTGTTTAATAGTAACCTTCAGATTACCACTGGTCATGCGAGTGCTTAATAAAGTGACTTATAAATATTTACACATTTACATTAAACATATTATTTTTCTTGACATTACATTACTGTATCACTAGTTTTCACCCTTAAAGAGGTTTTGGAGGAAACATAATGAGACCAGATTATATTTTATATCTGCAGTGTGGACTCCACACAACAGCAGCTTCACGTCTGAATCCTGCAAGCTGTTTCCTCCCAGCTCCAGCTCTCTCAGATGGGAGGGATTGGACTTCAGAGCTGACTGTAAAAAAGCACAGCTGATCTTTGACAACCTGCAGTCCCTTAACCTGAATAAAGAAGAAATGGTGTTATGTTAGAAAGCGATGATTCCGTGTGAAATTCAGTCTTATAATCTGTTAAGAGCTGAAGATGGTTTAGAACATATAATGTAAAAATAAATTGGCACTCCAAACACATGAACTCAACAGGATGCAGGTTAAAAACAGTAACATTCAAAGTGTGAAAAAGAGTTCCTGTTAATATTAATGACAACATGCTGCTACTTTGGGGGCACTGGTTTGGCTCGGTTGGTGGAGCGGGCTGCCCACGCACAGAGGCTTCAGTCCTCAACACACTGACCGTGGGTTCAACTCCCGGTCTGCCGATCACTTGATGCATGTCACCCCCCCCCCCCACTCTCTACTCCCCCAGTCTCCTGTCTCTCTTCAGCTGTCCTATACAATGGAGGCAAAAGCCAAAAACAACAACATGCTGCTACTTTAGAAAAGATACAGTGACTTGACCTCTTAAACTCTGCCAGCTCCACCTTTAGAGCCAGACACAAATAAAAACTTATTACATTTTAAAAAGGTGAAAAAGTTTTTAAAAAATGTTTGTGTACAATCTGGAGGAATGTGAAGCAAATAATGTTCAGAATATCTACAATATTTAGAGTTAAATATGTTTCTCATTATAAACACTGCAAAGCTTCATTAAAGTTTAGTAATATCAGCCATGACTGCAGTTTAGTGTCATCATGACTGCCACGTCATATTGATCTGAGAAGGAATTAAACCTGTTGGCTGGGTTGAGGAGGTTTATCAGGAAACACTTCAACTTTGCTTTGAAACTGAATGTATTTAGTTTAATGCTGCTCGAACCAGCATGGACTGACCCCAACTCTCTACTGACCTCAGAGTCTCCAGTCTACAGTGTGGACTCTTCACAAGATCACACAGCAGCGTCACGTCTGAATCCTGCAGCTTGTTGAGACTCAGGTCCAGCTCTGTCAGTTCAGAGGGGTTTGACATCAGAGCTGAGAACAACATTTCAAAATGAGTCGGAGATTTCACAGACAGAAAATCTGTCATGACATAAATATTAAAAAACAGATGTTAGTATTTCTTTCATGCATTTGATGACGAGGCAGTTTGACACATTTTAAAGATTTGTTTTCAAATCAGGGATTCAGCTAATCTTAATTCTTGACAAGCTTCTCATGTACTGTCTGCATTAGCTTTATGTCTCAAGTTTAATTAGTAGATGTTAATAAAATGTTGTCAAATTAAAACCAAACAGCAAAGCCAAAATACATTTTCTGTTGCAGATCCTGAATTCCAGAATAAAAATAAGACTTTGAGAACGAACCTTTAATAAGAATGTTTATTAGGAGGCCTTATTTTGTCATTTGTATCTGGAGTGGCTGAAAGAATATTCACTATAAAATTAAATACTGTTCAAATAAAACCAATGCCATCTTCTGGACTTCAGTGAGTCTGAGAGATAACCAGTAACACTAACTGTGAGCTCAGACCACAAGAGTCATGACACAAGTCTGTTCAAGGGTCTAAAGGGTTACTCAGCACATCATGCTTCATTCACAGACTTTGACAGTGAAACAATAAAACTATTGAATTACAACTTACCCTACCTCCACGTCCTTTTCCTCCTCCTGCTCTGTGGATTCAAAATAAAGTCTGAGCTCTGACAGACAGAACATCTTCTGTTTTATTGTTTTATTGCCTGTTTCCATGTAATCCTATATCACCATGGCAGAGTTTCTGGAAATGACACGTTTACCTTTTTGGTTCAGGTCTCTTCATGATCATCTCCCTCTTTTTAGCTCAAATTAAAACACATAAACTAAACCAAGCTAACTCGGTTAAGATCGCTCGTCAGCAAACTTAACATAGTTAGCTGGGTTTACCTACCTTGAGCAATGGTTGTGCTTTTCACTGTAAGACGTCCTGAAAAAGTTTCTTCACAGAAATGTTGCTGCGGCGGTCGTCTTTGTAACACCAGAAGACGTTTCTTATTTTCATGATCAATAATGCTTATAACAAATTTAATCATGATTGAATTCACTTTTAATCTGCTGACTTGGCCCCCGGCTGCTGTGTCGTTTGTCTTGTCTGTTTAGAAAATGTCCCCTTATCAATTTGTTTCTGTGGCAACAATAAGGCTCGGTGAATCGCAGGTACATTTTGGTGTAGGGATCATGTCCCCCACATGTGTAACTCTCATTTTAATCAATATTTAGGTCTCAGTTTTATTCAATCAGCAGTTAAATTCAAGTTTGTGTAGTTTCTTTCACCGTGAGAGCTGCACGAGAAATCATACTTTTTATCACCTGGATTATGATGAAGCTCAATGAACACAACAAAAGAACCACAATAAATAAAACCAAAAAGTAAAAGCCATTTCGTGCACATGCGACAGTCCCGTGCCCAACAGCAGAATGACAGTTATAGCTCATAAACACACTTCAATAATTGATTGCACATCACATCGTCATCGCAATATTGAACAATGTTATAGCACATTTTCCTCCTCTTATCATGCAGGCTTAGTTTTATATACTTATGTTTGCTTTTAACTCACCTCCATCCAAGTTGCACTAAGACCCACCTCATGAAGAGCAATCAGGATCCTCAGCTGTCATTCTGCTGTGTGTGTGTTAACTTCTGAGGACCTGCAATGAAAACCATCACATTTTAAAATAGTCCTCCTGCTTTATTATAAACATGTTAAGTTATCCAAAATATTAAATTAACTTGTATGATTATAGTTTTATTCATTTGATAATATATCTTTGATCACAATGCATGCAGCAATTTCCTCAGTTATTAGACATTAATGTAATGTCTACATGGTTTTACAATCAGTTAATGAGCAAATACTCTTTTCAAACAAGGCACCGCGCATCTCAAAATGTTTGTAAAATAGCACCTGCTCCTGAACTGGACAGTAAAATCAGCACACCTCATCATTTAGACAAAGACAGATTGATTTTCTTTTTGTTAACTTTAGCAATATCAAGTCTGCTGTATGGCGTCTTCTTCTATAGATGACAATAAATCAATCATTTAGTTTTGAATTACAGCATACTCTATTTCTAATGCTTTTAGATTCCGGGGGGCAACTAACAGAAAATAGTTAAGCAACAGACAACAACTAAGTATATTACATTTACAGCTTAAAAAAACTGTGAACCCTCTCAATACATTTAGCTGGTTAAATAGACAATCATTCATAACCTAAATATTTCAGCAGGCATTATACCTTTTTATTATTTGGACATTGGCTTTTAATCACATTTTAAAAAGAAACCAATATAACTGACTAAAGTTTATTTAGTACGAGGCTTAATATTGTTCCTAACGTTTTTTCAGCCCATCCTCCGCCATCTTGTCAGCAGCCGTTGGTTAACGCCAATATTAGCTGTTTCGCATCCTGCTAGCTAGCTCATCATAAACTCAGTCCTTTATTTATTCAAATGTTTATAAATATTAATGTAATAAAACCCCAGCTAACTCGCACGTTTTTTTCTTTCTTTATCTCGCTGAAAAACTTGAAAATGTTGTTCTTCTTCTTCTTCTTTTCCTTACTTTTGATAACCGTTCACTCACCGGCTTCCAGACGAAGTAAAGGAAGATGAGCGGTGCGCGCGCTTGCCGCCCGTTGAGAATGGTGAGGGATTCAAGAGCGTTAGGGAAAGGAGAAACGCAGCGCATTGTTGTCCATAAACTACATTTCACTGCCATTCTTGTAGCACTATCTTGCTACCTTTAGCCTGCTGTGGAAATCCGTTTGCGGTTTTGCATAATGAGTAAACAGGTTGAGTGTGTGCGAAAATTCAGGTAAGTAGAAAGACGGGGAATGTTGGCAATTCACTTGGTCAGCCATCTTGACATCAGACGCCGGTTAATGCTAGTTTGTGAACAGTTGTCTTTTGGACTGAAACGTCACTAAATGTTCATGACTCAAATCCGAGCTTACTCACATCAGTCTCATTTTCGTTCTCTCATTGAAAATCTTTAAAATAAAGATGTTGAGTCATCATTTCGTCTTGATTCCTGTCAATCCTTCGCTGGGTTAGAAAAAAACTGTAGCTGGGAAGAGGAGCAGCGCATGCGCCTGCCGCTAATGGTGAGGAGTTCAAGAGCGATACTCACCGTCGTAATAAAAGTCCGTCCACATAAATTATAATCTTGGTACAAAGAGTAAGACAAAAACAGGACATTTGCAATTTGTATTAAATAATAATGACATTTTGAGGAATTCTGATCCTTTACATAGGTATCATGAGTAATGGTTATTTGCAATGCAGGAATAGTGTTAAATTACCACAACACTTAATCAACAAATAATAACATAATTCACAAATAAAGCTCTGTTCTTGAGGTAAGTAGGCTTACATTAGTGGGAAATAAGCAGCAACATTACATGTCATTATGTTCTGTGCAAACCTAACTGTAGTATAATATTCTGAATTGCTATCTGTAACCTCATCTAATTTATACATATTTAGGGTTAACAATTAAGTGTTTAGTTGATATTATCAGGTACATGAGGTACATCAGCTAGTCAGGGCTGTTCATGCAGCAGGCAATTCATTGACAAGGATTTAATGTTAAGTCAGTAAAGAAATAAAAGATACATAAGAAGAACATGAGGGTGTGTATAGGAGATCCAGCAGAAGTACAAAGGCCTGACTGAGATTTCCCTCTGAAAAAAAGCATCAGAACAATTAAAAAGTATGTCAGAAAATTAAAAGGTCCTGAAAACAAAAACAGATGCTTCAAATAGACTTAGGCTTTTGTAAATGAAATCAAATCTCTGACCAATGTCACTGAACATAAACTGTAATGTTTTATGCATTTCATTTTTTCCAGAAGTTTTAAATATTGAGGTCAATCCCACCACCAGCAGCACCAGAACATTTGGACCGGTCTGCAGATGTCAAATATTTTACACTCTTACTTCATGTTGGCATATACAATTATTTCTTTATCTTGTCTGTAACTTTTTGTTTCCAACACTAAGTTTTAAAGTTTTAAATGCTCCACATATGAATTGAGAGTGAGCAAAAAAAACCCAATTTGTTCATTAAAATATTTATTTCTATTTTGACACAATTATCCTCACTACTATCCTTATTGTAGCATTCATGTCACAATATGCTTAAATCAATCTATAAATATCAATTTAGCTCGTTTTTAATAAATTAAATACAAAGTATAAACTCCCCAAAATGTCCTCAGTGATCATTATGTCCCTGAACGCAACAGTCAAAGTCACCTTCATGTAAAAACTTGAGGACTAATTGTAAATGTACAGTTTGAAAGATAAAAGTGATGACAGAGGAAGTTCGATTGTGTTTGAGTCTATGGTCTCAGCTCGTTGTAAATGCAGCAGCACCACCTGCTGGCCAAACCAACAAACTACCAGGTGCTTTCCTATTTAAGATTTCACCTTCTGTTTTCAATTAGCAAATGTAATGTCCAGTTTCCTTGTCAAGCTTCCCTTTTCTTTTCAACATTTAATACTGAGCTGAATATCCTCAGTTGTATATAATAATCGTTTATCTGTCATTTTCACTTAATTCAATTAATCCATTTTAAAACTGGGTGAAATTAACATCCATGTCAAAACCTGGAGCACAATAACTGTTAGATGTGTCTGATGAAGTGGATCTGTGTGTGAAAATGTGTTTCTGTAGCTTCATGCAGAGCAGATATTAAACCTGCTGAGCGTGAGAACGAGCAGTAAGGGACATCCTCCAGGTTTCTAATTTCCAGCCTGAATCGTTCAGTAAGTGAACTTCTCATTGATCATATTTCACAGGGTTTCACTGCTCTTCAGTCAGTCATAAATGAAGTCGATATGTTCCAAAGGTGTTGATGCTGTGAAGAAGAAAGAAGCCTTGAAGAGAGGTCACATGATGGGAAACTTGAGATTCACTCTGAGCTTCATTATTTAGTCAGATGACAAATGTACAAGTTGGACATCAGAACTTCCTGCCAGGATCTCTACTCATAAATCATCTGGTGTCATGTGATCAAGGTGGTTCCAATTCAGCAGGTCAAAGGTCGTCCTGAAGCTGGTCATGTGATGTCAAGGAGTGAGAACGTGGGAAATTAAATGTACTTTTTGCAGCTTACAGCATGTTAGCAGGCAGAAATGAAAGATCCACTCCTTCCAGTTATCCTGATGTAAGTGAATCGCTTTAAGTTCAGATTATAGATTCATTGTTTGGCTGTTATCAACAATAACACACATTTACACCACAGAGGTATTATTCTGTGTGGGTTAACACCAAGTGCACTAATAGAAAACAAGCTTGTGTTAGCACACTGGGTTGATTTTTACCTGAATGTAACCTGTAACAAAGCTGTTGAATAAATGTGGTGGTACTCTCTCCAACTTCACAGAGATCAGACCGACATAATTGTCTTTGAGCCACGGAAAGAAAGACCGGGTGTCAGCTCTCAGCTTCAGTCGCTCTCTCTTACATCAGAGACGAGCAAGAAACCTGGGTGTGATCCTGGACTCAGATTGAAACATTCACAGCCACATCAGATCAGTAACTTCTTCAGCTTTTACCATTTAAAAAACATTTCTAGAGTCAGAGGAATGATGTCAAAACAAGACCATGAAAGACTTATACATGTGTTTATTTCCAGCAGATTAGATCACCGCAGCAGTCTGTTCACAGGGCTTTCAAAACAAGCTGTTCAGCAACTTCAGCATATTCAAAATGCAGCAGCAAGAGTCCTGACGAAAGAAATATGAGCACATTACATCCTCACACTGGCTGCCTGCTCCTCACAGAGTTCAAAGTCTCTCTGCTTGTGTATAAGGCTCTCTGTGGCTCAGCGCCCAATTACATCTCTGATATGCTCGTGACATATGAACCATCCAGGACCCTGAGGACATCTGGGGCTGTCCCAAGAGTTAGAACCAAACATGGTGAAGCAGCGTTTTGATATCCTGCAGCACAGACCTGGAATCATCTCCCACATGATGTTAGACGAGCCTCCACTCTGACCGCCTTTCAGTCTGAACTAAAATAATCTGTCACACTGCTTACTCGACTGTCTAATGGCTGCTAACTTATTATAAACTCTATTTGTTTTAACACTGCACCCTTTGTCTGCACTTTGCTCTTTAATGGATGTTAAATATTTTACTCCTGTTCTTCATTATTGTAAATCTGTCTTTAATGTTTCATTACTCTGTAAAGCACTTTGAACTGCCTCAGTGTATAAAATGTGCTACACATATAAAGCTGCCCGGCCTACTCTCTAAGAAGTACGAGTGTAGAAGTATGAAGATGAATACAGTGTCTGAGTAAACATACTCGGAGCACTGAGAGAATGTTGTACCTTTGTTCCTGCCTTTGGATCGCTCCACACTCCTGTCCAGTATTTTTAAAAAGGACAAACAAAGAATAAATATCTGATATAAAAAGCAGCAGAAACAGAAACACACGACTTGCCATGTATTTCTGTATAAAAAAGCTCCACATGTTGCCTTTACGTCTGCTTTAATCATGTAATGTGAAAACTTACAAGGGACTCCTTCTCTATTATAATATAGAAATAACTGAATATAACCAGAACTTCAGAATGAAACTTCAACATGTTATTTAGAAATATGTGGTTATTAATGATCTTACCGTCTCTACATTCCCACAGGTTCAACAAAAAGAAAATCTATTTATATACATGAACGTAATCTAAAGTTTTAATGTTCAGTCATGTGATAAAAACAAAGGCTGAAGCTCTCCTCTCCACTCTTCCTCTCAGTCACACGGCCCAGTCAGAGCGTCTCCACACACCAGCTGCTGCTTAAACCTCCCTGATCATCAGCTCATCCTCTCTGGACAGAACCAGTGACAGATATCACCACTCCATCGACTTCCATCTGACGAGAGAAGAGGACAGAAAATCAGTGTTGACACTCAGACTCTGTTCATCAGCTGTTGGTCAGTAATGCAGAACATCCAGTATGAAGACAGAAGTGGTTTTGTAGCGTAGCACGTCTCCTCTCATGCTAACATACTGGAGACTCGCAGAAGAGGGAGAGTCCCTGAAGGCATCATTATGTCAGAAACAGTTCAGTGATGCATTTACTGTTGAAACATGTGAACAGTTTTTACATTAGAAATCAGTAGTTTCTTATTTATTGACCTTTCTGGTCTTCTGTTGGAAACATTAGCACAAAGCTAACAGGTGTTAAAGAGTAACTTGTCACCAGGCTGAGCAGCAGAGTCTCAAATACTTTCTCATGTTTAAAGTTTCACGTCTTTTTCACTGTTTCACTTCTCTTCAACCTTTAACCACGCCCACCAGTGATGTCACAGTGTACTGATGAATCATGTACAACAGGTCTACATCACTGCACCAAGGTGAAAGGTGAAACCACCAGAGGTCAGAAAACAAACAAACAAAATCACAACTTCTGAGTTTGAAGTGACGCACGGATCTTTCAGGAAACATGGCTGTAAAAGAATTAAAGGTGATTGATTTCAGAGCTTCAGTCAGACTGATCTTAGAGTGGAGACCATCTGATCAATTCTTTAGTGTTCAGGTGGGAGTAAAAACACAGGTAAGATCTGACAGTCTGTCTCCATACAGCTTGTAATGTGATCAGCTCTAATCCAGCTTTACTTTCTGTACTCATCTATATTACAACATCTGTCTCCACATGCATTCAAACACACGATCACAACAAGCTTCTGGTTGTTCTGATTGGCTGTCTGTTTATTATCTTTCTCTGTGTTTCTGTCCAATCCTGAAGCCCGTCACCGTTCACAGAAGACGCCAGGAGGGAGGGTTGAGGAGGTTTATCAGGAAACACTTCAACCTCACTTTGATACTGTGTTTAGTTTTATGTTGCTCCAACCAGCACGGACTGACCCCAACTCTCTACTGACCTCAGAGTCTCCAGTCTGCAGTTTGGACTCTTCACAAGATCACACAGCAGCTTCACGTCTGAATCCTGCAGCTTGTTGTCACTCAGCTGCAGCTCTCTCAGATGGGAGGGGTTGGACTTCAGAGCTGAGGCCAGAGAAGCACAGCTGATCTCTGACAAACTGCAGCTCCACAATCTGAATAAAGAAAAAAGACATGGAGATAAAATTCATTAACAATCCAATTTGATGTGTTCAAGTTTTAAATGTGTAAATAAACATCAACATGTCTTGATTTTTGTAACCAAATCAAAGTAAAGAAATATTTCTGCTTCAGCCAGTAAACTTTCTCATGAAAACAAACATGAGGTCAGAGGTTATTCTGGATACAGTTGAGATCATTCACTAAAAATCATCAACATTAATTGACAGTAAAAACTGACAGAGGACATTTTCTCTGGTTTCTTTAACTAACAGAAGTCTTTTGTGACTGCAGAATAAATTTAGTGTAAGAAACATGAAAATATGAACAACACAGAATCTATACGGTCATGATGTGAGTTATTGATGAACATGAGTTAGGCTCAGTCGGTAATGAAACACATGAGGTCTACAATAGTAACAGAGAGTCAGTGAACTGACCTCAGAGTCTCCAGTCTGCAGTTTGGACTCTGCAGAAAATCACACAGCAGCTTCACTCCTGAATCCTGAAGGTAGTTGTAGCTCAGCTCCAGCTCTCTCAGATGGGAGGGGTTGGACTTCAGAGCTGAGGCCAGAGAAGCACAGCTGATCTCTGACAACCTGCAGCTCCTCAATCTGAATAAAGAATAATTATGTAACATCATTAATCAGTTAATGTCTAATAATCTGCTGAGAGCTGAAGAGAGTTTAGAATGAAGAATTAAAATGGATCCTCCAAACACCTGAACCCAACAGGATGCAGGTTAAATACTGTAACATACAACAATAAAAATAGCTCTTATTTATATTAACTCCAACATGCTGCTACTTCAAGAAAGTTTGAGTGCCTCCACCTGTTAAACTGTGCCAGCTCCACCAGTGGATCAGACTGTACAAACTCATGTTGAGCAGCCAAACACAGAAACACTCTGAGAAACTGATTCAAGATTCACTTGATGATCCAGAAGCTTCCAAAGAAGACAAATATATCAGGATCAATTGTGGATCAATGTGAACTAAATCAATGTGTATTAATTCTGTTACTAATAGAGAAGTCCTGAAATCAAAGCATCTACAGTTCCAACTATTCAGTCAGTATCAGCATCATGACTGACAGCTCCATCAACATGTTGAAGAACACATCCTGAATATATCTATCGTTATCTGATGGTTGAAGCTGAAAACATTTATTTAGTCCTTTTAATTTAGAGTTTTTCTGAACATCATCTAAAACACATGAAGAAGAAAACATACTGACCATCAGGTGTGGATCAGTATAATATCAGCCTGATGTCTAAAGTTTAGTGTCGCCATCATTTTCACATCATATTCATCTCAGAATAGAAGAACAATAATGTTATCTGACCTCAGAGTCTCCAGTCTGCAGTTTGGACTCTGCAGAAAATCACACAGCAGCTTCACTCCTGAATCCTGCAGCTTGTTGTCACTCAGCTGCAGCTCTCTCAGATGGGAGGGGTTGGACTTCAGAGCTGAGGCCAGAGAAGCACAGCTGATCTCTGACAACCTGCAGAGACTCAATCTGAATAAAGAAAAAAGATATGGAGATAAAGATCTTTTAGAATCAAATCAGATGTGTTCAGGTTTTAAATGTGTTGGTCAACATTAATATATCCTCATCCTTGTTATTAATGTGAACCAAAGAGAAAATTCTACTTCATCATTTTTAAACAAGTATTAGTTACGAGGTGATTCTGGCCAGTCCAGGGCTCTTTAACTTACTCATTGAACCGTTAGCTCAATTAATCAGACAGGAGACAACCCTTGAAGGTGTTAAAAAAGGAGGCATGGAACACAAGATATGTCTGTGTGCGGGCAATGTTCTTGTAGTCTTGAAAAAATCATCATCCAGTACACCAGTATGTGGATCTTCTTACAACATGGTAAATTATCAGGTTATGTCCTTAACATAGAGAAAGCACAAGCTCTGACCTGTAATTTTAACCCCTCACAAGAACTTGAAAACAATTTTAAATGGAATACTACAAGTATAAAATACTTGGGAATAAAACTGACAAAGGACACACGCGGGGTGCAAAAAACAGGGGGTCCAAGACTACATGAAGCCAAAGCAGGAAAGAGAACTGGACATAAAAATCTCTCCACAGGAACGGACTTCCATCATCTATACTCAGAAGAACACTTCAAACTCACAAAGTTGGAGACTTTTTTCAAACATTTTTCATAACCTCAAAATTAAACGAAAACAAACTGGACTTCAGAATCAATGCTGGAGACACTGTGGGCACTTTATGGCAGATCACACACATCTTTTGGTCTCACATCTCAGAGCATTTCCAGGTTGAAGTTAGGAATATTTTAGGATTTGATATGTGTGAAGGAAATGTTTATGTTAACCTGTTTGATCATATGTTTTAACTTCTGTAATATTATAGAGTCAATAATCACGGTGTAATCAGCTGAGGTTAATTTAATGATGCATGCATGATCATTTCAGACACAGTGTTTGTTCCTCTCCAGGGTCTCGTGCAGATTTACTGTTGCTCCTTCTGTCTGAGAGAGATAGTCGCCTTGTCTGGGGCAAAGAGCTCCAAGGCGAGGGGTAAACTCTAGATAGCCAAGCGCCTCAGCTGAAGTCATAACAATAACACCTTGCTTTGTCTCTGTGAGAGGGAGTTCTCTCTGTAATGTATAGCACACACTGTGACCCTTGATTCTGTGTCAGTCAGCTGCGTTCTGTGTAGTACTGGTCTGACCCAGCTCGAGTTGTGAACGGCTTTTACTCAACTTCTATTATTCTCCAATTAAAGACATCAGAAGACATCTTTGTTTGTCAAAGAACTTCATTGTTCTCGCCATCAGAAATTACCACCACAATATGGAGTTCACTTGCCTCTCTTTACCTAGGAAACCTCCCCAAGGATCTGAATGTCAGAGAAATATCTACTAAAAATTCTTATGGTAGCAAGTAAAAAGGCAATTACAAGACTCTGGCGTCTTAAAGAGCCTCGCACTCTGAAGCAATGGATAGACATTGTAAACAGCATAAACAGTAAGGAACGTATGACCTTCATTTTAAGACTGCAGAAAGAAGAGGGAGAAGAGTACTGGACTGAATGGGATACATACCTGACTTGCAATGAGTATGACAACTGAAACCATAGTTAACACAAACAAACATGCAAGTGAATGAGAATTCAAATGTACTACTCCATGTCTAACTTGTACACCATCCAGTGTAACTGAGTGACCACGTGTTTTCTGTTACAAAATGAAGAAAAAAAGAAAGTACATAAAAAAGAGAGGGGGGGTATTCTGGATACAGTTGAGATCATTCACCAAAAATCATCAACATTAATTGACAGTAAAAACTGACAGAGGACATTTTCTCTGGTTTCTTTAACTAACAGAAGTCTTTTGTGACTGCAGAATAAATTTAGTGTAAGAAACATGAAAATATGAACACAGAATCTATACGGTGTGGAAACAGAAATTATGGCTCTAATTCTGTATTTGTCAACATTTTAAATAATTATGGTTTACTTCACAACTCGTTCCACCTTTCTACTTTTAGTTTACATTGTCTAAACAGATTGTTTTGTAACTTCAGAGCAGAACAACATCAGAGTGTAATCTTTTTCTTTCCTGCGATCACATCAGTGTTAATCAAGGTTTTGAAGTTTCCAGAGGAACCCTGTGATTAACTTCCTTCTCTACATTAGTTCAGCCATCAGGCTGTGAGACAATGTTATTTCTTCACCCCTAAGACCACTGAGCCTCGAGAAGCTAGCTTGGACCTTCTTGTTAGTTGGGTCTCCCAGACACCCCCCTCTGAGAATGACACCGTAGCTTCTTTCATCTTAGTTGCGTCCTGCCCTTTGTTGCTGTCACTCAATTAGCATAGCGCTTTTGGTTAGCCCTTTGTTTCCTGTGACCCAAGATATATATTCTGACTAGAGCGGACTCTAGGCAGAGAGGTTTGCTACAACTTGCTGTGACCATCTCTCTCTGCTGCGCTGTGAATGAAACTCATCTGAACCAAACGCTGAATCGGACCTGATTATTATTTCTTCCACAAGTTATTGATGAACATGAGTTAGGTTCAGTCGTTAATGAAACACATGAGGTCTACAATAGTAACAGAGAGTCAGTGAACTGACCCCAGAGTCTCCAGTCTGCAGTTTGGACTCTGCAGAAAATCACACAGCAGCTTCACTGCTGAATCCTGCAGCTTGTTGTAGCTCAGCTCCAGCTCTCTCAGATGGGAGGGGTTGGACTTCAGAGCTGAGGCCAGAGAAGCACAGCTGATCTCTGACAAACTGCAGCTCCTCAATCTGAATAAAGAAAAAAGATATGGAGATAAAATTCATTAACAATCCAATTTGATGTGTTCAAGTTTTAAATGTGTAAACATCAACATGTCTTGATTTTGTAATCAATTAAAACTAAAGAAAAGTGTGCTCTTCAGAAAGTAAACCTTTTGATTTCCAAACAGAAGTAAGTTTCAAGAATCCTCTGGATTTGCATTTTCTGTATTTTTAACAAACAGAAGTCTATTGAAGGACTGGAGACTAAATGTAGGAAGAGAAACATTTTAAATATGAACAAAATAAAACTTACAAATATATGCATGTCAGTTGGTTGATTTATTCATTTTTTTCTGGCTGTATGTTTTGTCCTATGTCTATGTTTTTAAATTGTAAAGTGTATTGTGACCATGTTGCATGGTGATTTTGCACTTTGAATAAAATTGATTGACTGATTGAAGTTACAGCACCAGCCAAAAGTTTGGACACATTTTCTCATACAAGTGAATGGGAAAGCCTGTCCAAACATTTGACTGGTACTGTATGAACATAGATGAGGTTATATCATTAATTAAGCATTCAAGATTTCTAATAGTAACAGAGAGTCAGTGAACTGACCTCAGAGTCTCCAGTCTGCAGTTTGGACTCTGCAGACCATCACACAGCAGCTTCACTGCTGAATCCTGCAGCTCGTTGTCACTCAGGTCCAGCTCTCTCAGATGGGAGGGGTTGGACTTCAGAGCTGAGGCCACGACTTCACAGTGAGTCTCCAATATTCCACAAGAGGAAAGTCTGTCATGACATAAACATTACGAAATACATTATTATGAATTAATAGGAAATATAAACCATTATTTAATTCATGCATTTGAGGACTAAACAGTTTGACATCTTGTTTTGAAGATCTGCTTTTCACATCAGTGGTTCAGCTCATCTTCTCTCACTATGTTTGACGGGAAACAATGATTCCCTTTAATCTCTCTTACACGCAGACTTTTAACCTTTGTTTTGCTTTATTGCGGTAATGCACCTCAAAAACAAGGAGAAGAAGAAGAGTATCATCAACTACGGAACATCGTTTATGTTGTTGTTGCAGTGTAGGAAAGCGTGTGAATCGCATAATCCCAGGCCCATACAGTGGAGTCCACCTTCGCACTATGCCTGCTATTATTCATATGTTGAATAAATCTCAAGAACGACCCTCTCACCTACATTCCTACGGTATCAGCCATGGCTGTGCAGTTCAGAGGATGAGATCGGCGGTGCTGCGCGCTTACGTAGATTTCAGAGAAGACATTATAAAAATCAGTCCACTTCCACGGTTTGGTACGGTTAGCTTTCACACGTACCGTACCCGAGCACACATGAACTGTACTCGAGACCACCTCTTCAAGTGGACTCGTGCACGGGTTGTTGAGCCCCCTAAATGACCCTTTAACAGTCTGAAGTCTACCATCCTTCTCTTGTACACACAGCAGACCTCTGTGACGACTCTTCTCTTCACCAACAAGAGAGAGAAAACACCTGTAAAGACTTTAATAGACTATTCAGCACAGCTCGTGTTCAAGAGACTCCAAGTTCCAGTGGCCTCGATCACGTGATGCACATGAGTGCCTCCTCCCCTCCCTCCAGGGCTCACAGAGCGGCTGCTGTCTCATCTCATTTAAATTCTTAAGCAACTAAAACTACTGCTTTTTGGTTAAATGTGTCTGGTAACCTGTCAAGTTGCAGATTTCATCCATCTCTATTTCCCACTGAATGACAGGTTAACTGTGGCTGGGTTATATTTGTATATTGAAAAATTAGTGAGCTACATTAAACACGAGGTCACACCACAATCATTTACAGAGGGGACACAATACCAGAGAACGTCTCTCTGTGTTCCTCTGAACAGCATTTGGTTGTCAGTGGACCCTTTTCTCTACAGTAACATGAACAGCTACACCAGAGGAGATCGTTCACTAAGCCACCACAGATGGCATCATTCTCTCTGCAGCCGTTGTTGCTCACATGTCACATTTACTTGATCATTTTTTCTAGAAGATGTTAGCATGAAGTTGTGTCATAAGTCTTGTATCAGTTCTTGAGTTTGAGCCCAAAACATTTTTGAGAGAGCTCAGTAATCTTTGACCACAAGAATCTAGTCAGCTGGTTCAGCTCAGTCTGTACAGCAGGCTCCCCAAGCACAGAGGTGAGCTTTAGCGCAGCTTCAACTCTGACTCATGGCCCTTTAGTGCATGTCATGCCCACCCTCTCCTCCCCATTTTCCTGTCGCTCTTCACTGTCCTATCTAATAAATCAAATCAGTTCATCCTTACGGAGCTGAAGTTTTCTTTTACTTCTTAAAGGTGTTCCTGACATCTCATTCACAAGAATAGGAAAACAGACAGAGAGACAACTCAATAACATAATGCTTTCAGTACAGAAATAATAAGCTGTATGATGTGTGTCTGACTTTATACAGCACCTTGTAGAACCTACTCAGGTAATAATAACTAACTTTTTTAAATAACCCACAACCTCTTCAGTCATTATCTTCTATTACCAGGTCAACATGACGCCTCTGTCACTCAAGGGAAGGTTCACAGAAACAGACGAATAGATGGAATGATTTTTAGAAATAAATATAAAACCTGTTCATTAAATTGACAGCTATAAATAAATATATTTCCAATAAATTAAATTTTTTTTTAGAATTTTTAACATGTTATAATGTGTACATCTTAAGACCTAAAACACAGATCTACATGTGTCTATATTGTTATTTAAATCTGGACTTACTGAGCCTTCCTGCAGTTCCTCACAGCTGGAATCAGTCTCAGTCGTCCCTCATCTGTTGTGTTGTACTTCTTCAGGTCTAATTCATCCAGAACCTCCTCTGACATCTGCAGCATGTAGGCCAGAGCAGAGCAGTGGATCACAGAGAGTTCTTTCTCTGATCTGTTCTCTGACTTCAGGAACTCTTGGATCTCCTGATGGACCGAGAGGTCGTTCATCTCCATCAGACAGTGGAAGATGTTGATGCTTCTGTCAGGAGAGCTCGCATCACTGTTCATCTCTTTCAGGTTGTTGATGACTGACTGGATCATTTCTGGGCTGCTGTCTGTCTGCCTCAGCAGGCCTCCTAAGAGTGTTTGGTTGGACTTCAGAGAGAGGCCATGAAGGAAGCGAACAAACAGGTCCAGGTGACCATTCTTACTCTCAAGGGATTTCTTCATGACGCTCCTCAGAAAGACATCCAGGGTTATCTTTCCAATAAAAGCCTCCAGTACCTCTGTGTTTCTGTTGGTGTAACAGTGGAACATGTAGACTGCAGCCAGAAACTCCTGAATGCTCAGATGAACGAAGCAGTAGACTGTTTTCTGGAAGATCACAGACTCTCTTTTGAAGATCTCTGTACAAACTCCTGAGTACACCGAGGCCTCTGTGACATCCAGACCACACTGCTCCAGGTCTTCTTGGTAGAACATGATGTTTCCTTTCTCCAGATGTTCAAACGCCAGCCTCCCCAGCTTCAGGAGAACTTCCCTGTCAGCCTTGATCAGCTCCTGTGGACTCATCTCTTGTCCCTCATCATACTTCTGCTTCTTCCTCTTTGTCTGAACCAGCAGGAAGTGTGAGTACATGTCAGTCAGGGTCCTGGGCAGCTCTCCTCTCTGGCCTGTGGTCAACATGTGCTCCAGAACTGTCGCAGTGATCCAGCAGAAGACTGGGATCAGACACATGATGTGGAGGCTCCTGGATGTCTTCATGTGTGAGATGATTCTGCTGGACAGCTCTTCATCACTGAACCTCCTCCTGAAGTACTCCTCCTTCTGGGCGTCAGTGAAGCCTCGTACTTCTGTTACCCTGTCCACACATGAAGGAGGGATCTGATTGGCTGCTGCAGGCCGAGAAGTTATCCAGACGAGAGCCTTGGGAAGCAGATTTCCCTTAATAAGGTTTGTCAACAGCAGGTTAACTGATGACCTCTGTGAGACGTCAGACACAACCTGAGTGTTGTGGAAATCTAATGAAAGCCTGCTTTCATCCAGGCCGTCAAAGATGAACAACAGTTTACAGACAGCGAGCGTCTCTGCTGTGAGCTTCTGTAATGTTGGATGGAAATCATGGAGCAGCTGGAGGAGACTGTACTGCTCGTCTCTGATCAGGTTCAGCTCCCTGAATGAAAGCAGAATCAGCAGACTGATATGTTGGTTCTTCGAGCCCTCTGCCCAGTCCAGAGTGAACTTCTGCACTGAGAAGGTTTTTCCAACACCAGCGACGCCGTTCGTCAGGACCACTCTGAGGTGTCTCTGTTGGTCAGGTAAGGCTTTGAAGATGTCGTGGCACTTGATTGGAGTCTCATGGAGGGCCTCCATCTTGGAAGCTGTCTCAAGCTGCCTCACTTCATGTTGGGTGTGAACCTCTTCACTCTGTCCCTCTGTGATGTAGAGCTCAGTGTAGATCCTGTTGAGGAGGGTTCTTCTTCCTGCTTCATCAGTTCCTTCAGTCACATGTTGACATCTCCTCCTCAGACTGATCTTATGCTCATCTAAAACCTCCTGCAGACCACCATCTGCTGAGAGAGAGTAAAACATCCTGAGGCTGAACTGACAGAGAGAATCAGGTTAAATGAAAATATTAATAACTTTATTAAAAGTGCTGCACACCAACAAAAGTCCCTGTAATAATAATAAATGAGAAAGTCCTGTTTTCAGACACAATGACATCAGCACACAGATGTACAGTCTTACTTTGTACAGTGCTGGTCTGCCCGGCTGTCTGCAGTCCTGTTCTTGTTACAGATCTTACTTCACACTGGGGACAGGAGGAATCTCCAGACGAACCAGACTGGTCCCAGTGTGAGGTGATGCACTGTCTGCAGAACCAGTGTCCACAGCTGGTAGAAACTGGATCTCTCAGGACGTCCTGACATAAAACACAGCTGGACAGCAGCTCCTCCCCAGAAACACTTCTCTTGTTCTTTCTGGGGAAACAAGAAAAATCCCTCAGATTATGAATCATTGTTTAATCACATATAAAACAATAAACACCTGCTCTGAAATGTGTCACAACAACTGTCGTCTGAAGACTGTTTTATTGGACTGTAAAAATAGGTGAGGTTGGAAGAGAATACCAGCAACAGTACTGTGAAGCCTTCTAAAGCTAAAATACTTTTTTACTGGCATCATATCGAAATTTAAAATCAGGAAACATAACTTTAGCTTTCAGTAATGAAATTGCTGTTGCTTTAGAGTTTAGTAGTTAAAACCTTCCCTTACCGTGTCTCTGAGCGTCCTGGTTCGTTACTGAAGTTCACAGGTAAATCTTTAGACCGGTCACTTTTCATAGAGAGACAGCTGGACAGAGGAGACTTCGCTCTGTCCTCCTCTTTCTCCACATAATCACTCATCTTCTGTGCCTGTGGCAAATATATAGTACATGCAAACAATACAACATGAAGACAAGGGAGACAAACAGGTGAGACACAGGGGAAGAGAACGCAGAATGAAGATGGTGAAGAGATGCTAAATGAAACTTGCAATCACAAAGAATCTTCATTTGTCTAATTAAAGCAACATCCCTCAGTATGACATCCTCAACTCTAAATGGAGCCTAAACTAACTGCCTGCACACCGTCGTTCAGCCTCTTTATTGCTCCCGTCATTTTCATGTGCTTCCATCACCTACTCAGATTTTTGGTGAGATTAACTTTTTAATAGTTGAGTAGTCCAGCAATATGTAGTAGTTTTTCATAATTAGTAACTGTAAGTTAAATAAAATGGATTTTTCTTTGACTTTCTACAGGAAGCATTTTTTGCCTCCTACATGTTATAGGTTTAGTGCAGAAAGACCCAACTGTTGTTAGGAGGAAGGTTATATCAAAGTCCATATTAAAGTATGTTAAAACCATTTTCACTCCGTCTTTGACAGATTGTCTAGTGTATTTTATTAACCTTAATATCTGACTGGTTCTGCCGTCTTATCTCCCACTTCACTGATGTTTTGCCCTTCATGTGATCCGTCTCCCTTTTCTGACTATCTGATATTTGTCTTACCTGTCTGTCTCTACCTTCATCAAGTAAATGATTAAAAAAAGATGTTGAACCTTGAACCTTAAATATAAATGCATCAGGTTAATATTTAACAGTACTCCTGATACTTTGGACCAGCATTTACTGTCTCTACAAAGGTATAAAACAATGTCCTGAATGCCTCAACAGTTTAATACACATCATAAAACCGACCTTTAGTAAGCTTCAGATGTTTAATTGAGGGTGTACTTAGTGATAACATTTGACCAGGGTGCATGAGTCTGTCACGTGTACCTCAAGAGGTGGAGAAAATATTCACTATTAAATTTAATACCATAAATTCAAACACCTGTCATCTAATGGACTTCAGTGAGTCTCAGAAACAACCCGTAACAATGACTGTGAGCTCAGACAACAAGAATCATGACAAGCAAGTGTTTTAAAGGGTCTGTGAGGATTTCACCCTGCAGGACTGAGAGGGAGAGGGATCAGTCTCGTCTAAAAAACAGGTCTGAAGATAAAGGCTGTACAGTATTTAAAGCCTCTTCTAGAAAAATAATGAATTGTAATAACAAACTTTCTCACCAAAGACAGAGAAAAGATGAAGCACCACACACACACAGGATTAAGAACCCATCCAGAACTCTGTCAGGTCAGTTTTCTTTACATCAGTGCTCGTTTTCTTTGCTTAGCCCTTTAATGTGTATTATTCTTTCAGTCATGCTTCATTCTCAAATGAATCAGAGACTCTGACAGCTAAATAATAATGACATTGAATTTACACTCACCGTGCCTCAGACGTCCCTTTACTCCTTCTGCTCTGCCTTGTCGACTTAAAATGGAGTCTGAGCTCCGATCGACTGAAGACGTTCAGTTTTATTGTTTTACTACCTGTTTACACCTTTAACACCTGATCAGAGTTTCTCCTCCCATTGCCATTAACTGGAAATCACAAGTGTGTACCATTCTTATGTTATATGTCTCTTCATGATCATCTCGGTAAACTTAACACAGCGCGGTGCCTAATATTGTGTAGGTCCCACTTTTGCCGCCAAAATAGCGTGGTCCAGAACTCAAATTAAAATACATAAAATAAACGGAGCTAACTAGGTTTAGATTGCTGGTCAGCAAACTCAACATAGTTAGCTGGGTGGACCTACCTTGAGCAACTGATGTGGTTGTAGGACTGTCAAAGTTTTCACTGCGAGCATGGTAAAAGCTTCTTCAGAGATATGCTGCTGTGGCAGTTGTGTTTGTGACATTAGAAGAACTTTCAAGATCAACTACAGCGTACAACAAATGAGATCATGAAGTCCCTTCTAATCTGCTGACCTTGCCCCAAGCTGCTTTTGTGCAATATGGAACAATGTTATTGCACATTGCAAATTGTCCTCACGTCACGCAGGCCTAGTGTTTTAAATTAGCTTAGTTTTCTACTCACCTCCACCCACGAAGCACTGAGACCCATCTCATGATCAACAGTCAGACCCCTCAGCTGATACTGTGTCAACCTCTCTGAGGACCTGCAAATAAGTAAAAACAGTCCCCTGCTTTATTGTAAAGCTTTAAAAAAAAAATCATGTTGTTACCTTCAACTTCATATCTGACATATTAGACAGGTCCAGTCATGTTAAGACAAAAAAAAAAGCTCTTGTAACAGGTAGAAGAAATGACAAAATCATTTCTGGCAATTTTTGTTTCTTTTGCTATTTATTTTGTTGTACTGCATATTAATTTCACCAAAATCCCTCATTTATTCTGTCGTTATATTTCTGCTTGGTATTGGGAGTAGTGTTTACTGTAGAGTTGTGTCATAGTGCCCTCTAGCGATCGTTAGCGGACATATCGCTCCATTCCCGTCTCTCGTCAGTCTGCACTGAACATGACTGTAAGAGGCGTGCTTTGTGAAGATAGGAAGCCTGACAGCGAGTTTGCTCTGTTTGAACTCACTGCAGCAATAAACCTGAGTTCGCCAAGAATTGTCGGTTTCCAGTGGTTCTTTGCACGCCTACCCAGAACACAAAGCAGAGTGGCGGGGACCGGCAGACTACCCCAGTTACACTCTGCTTGAAATAACCTGATAAATTGTGTCTGATAAATACGTGTAATTACCCTGTAAAATCCTCCAAGGTAAGGATTTTTTCAACTACAAGCCAGAAAACAGTGAAAAATATCAAACCATCTAAATTTAGAAACAACCTATTAGAACTGAGAAGACGTAACTGTAACCAGAAATGATTTGTCTCTTTAGCTTGTTAAATAAGTTTGGATATTTATTAGTTTTATCTGCAATAATCATATAGTTCTAGTATCTGATATAACTAAATTAAGTTCAAGTAGTACTTGGCTAACGTTATTTCAGCCCACCGGTCGGCCATCTTGTCAACAGCCGTTGGTTAATGCTAACATTAGCTTTGTCTCGTCCTGCTAGCTAGCTCATCATAAAATCAGTTATACATTTGTATTTTGGACTCAAAAGTTAATAAATATTATTGTAATAAAATCGCTGCTTACTCGCGTGTTATTCTTCCTCTGCTTCACGGAAATACTTGAAAGTGTTAAGTTATTGAGTCATTATTCTTCCCGTTTTCATGTCGATCTTGTACACGCTAGTAGATGAAGATGGGCAGCGCACGAGCTTGCCACCAGCTGTGTATGGTGAGGGGTTCAAGAGCGTTGGGGAGATGAATAGCGCAGCACATCATTATCATCGATATCCGTATTCAGCAATACTTCACTGTCATTCTTGGAGGACTATGTCATGAGTTTCTAGTTTAGTTCTGGTTTTGTCTTGTATGTCGGTGTTCAGTTATTATTTCTTGTTTTACCTTTTCACTGTTGTCATGACTTCTCATCGTTTAGTTTTGCATTTAGTTTATTCTGTGTTCTTGTCAGTATTTAGTCTTATTTAGATGTTGTTTAAAATGTACATCAGTAAAGATTTTCAACTTGAATTATACGTTCATCAAGATCTGATGTTTGATTTAAGTGTTCCCTTAATTTTTTTGAGCGGTGTAATATATGAAATATATATTATAGTTTGTTGGTTTTCTTGTATGTAAAGTTTATTTGCCGAACAACACGTTCTAAATGTTGTAATAAAGCTTCACAGAGGAATTGAAATCAAAGAAATAAAGAGTATTTCAGTTACTAATTTATGTTACCTACTTTATATTTTGACACAATATGTTTGAATCCTGTCTGACTGTACGGTTGAGTTTCAGCTCATTGTCAATGCAGCAGCACCACCTGCTGGCCAGATCAATAAACTACCATGTAAATTCAAAGTGCTCTTGATCTGCTGTACAGTCACAAATCAGACACGTTAACTTACTGACGGGTGTTGTTGTCGCTGTTTGACCATCTTATAACAGCCGCACATTTAATTTCCTGCCTCTACAGCTCAGTGAAAGACAGAACACCCTGGGCCAGGTGTGAGGTATATTGTGTCACATGTCTTGCGGTTTGGTTTGTTTGTTTGTTTTGGGGTTTGAACAACAAAGACACACTTCACCGTATGCTATTATTTATACTTAAACTCTACAGCATTTGAGAATATTGTTTAGCTAACCCCTTGCTCCCCTCAAGCTCCACCATCATGTCCAAATATCTCTAATCAAATACCTCTTGTCACTTGTAGCTCATAAAGAAACAATATGGCGGCCTAAACGGTTCAAAACAGGTATCATCAGGCCAAAATGACCTGCCAGCATCGACAACAATATTGTCAAGTTTTAAACAAGGCATGCAAATAGGGAAGCTCTACTGTGCATGATATCTGGTGTGCCCTCTCGTGGGAACCTCCAGAAGCGCACAATTTACAAAGCCAGGTATGTGAACAACACCTTTAACAACCACGCTGCTTTTCGAAAAGATTTTTATTGTTGATTTTCTTTGATGTAAATATTAATTCAGCTGCTTTTATTTTCCTTTTTAATACGAAGCACCTTGAAGTACCAAAGTTTTATGTACTTGCTCACTTATATCTCTAAAGAGAGGAGCAAGGAGACCTGAAAGAAGGACTCATATTGCAAATACAACTGTATAGCTCTTACACTACACCTACTGTACATATATTTTTCTTTGTAGTTTATTTTTATCTTCAACTATCTAACTTCTTTGTTCGTTGTTTTTGTTCCTTCAATGTGTAAACGTACGCGGCAATAAGCCTTTCTCTTGCAGTATACCTGATTGTCCAGCAGGAGTCAGTATAACTCCACTGAAAGATTAATCCACCTCTTTCTTGTGAGTAAACTCCGTCCTCCGCCTTACTCCCTCATCTTCTTTCCTTATCCTTTCTCTCCTTTTATTTTAACACTTTCTCTTTGCGTCCTCTTGTCTCTCCTTGTTTCCTTTCCTACTTTCCCCCGCCTTTAACAGACAATCTGTCTCCCTTCACTTTTCTTCTCACCTTTTTTTCTGCCTTCTTCTTCTCTGCTTTTCCTTCTTCTTCTCTTTGTCAATATAACTCTCATTTTCCCTTCATACCGGTCATGCATATATCATCTGATTAAAGTATCTTCAGATGGTGCAGAGAGGGCAGTTAATGCACAATATCAGGTTTGTGTCAGAAGGTGTGTGGATGTTATCTGTGTGTGTCTGTGTGTGTGTGTGTGTGTGTGTGTGTGTGTGTGTGTGTGTGTGTGTGTGTGTGTTATCAGTGAGCGTCAGCCGGCTCCCTTCTTTGTTTTTAGGTCACTTTTACACCGACTCTCCTTAAATCAGTCTGAAAGCAGCTCTGCTCTCTAAAATAGAAACAATTAGTGCGGGCTTGACATCCAACTCTTTCTCTCTTTCTTCCTTTCCTCCTTCCTCTTTCTCTCTTTCTTCCTTTCCTACTTCCTCTTTCTCTCTTTCTTTCTTTCCTCCTTCCTCTCTCTCTCTTCTTTTCTTTCTTTTCATGTTTTTTTTCTGTAATTTTTGGGAGAAGTAGGCCGCCTGTCTCTGCTCGGTCAGCACACATTGGCTTTGTCTTGTTTCGTCTGTTGTTATCCGACCGAAGCCGTCAATAAGGAAGAATTCATTCGTTCAAATCTGTTAAAAACAGTTCACTAAAACTCAGATTTACAGTATGTGACTTTATCAAAGCCATAAAGTTACACTCAAACACTCAAAATAAATAATTAGATTAATTAAAAGTTATCTTTATTCAGCATTTTGTCATATGTTACCCCTGAGTTATTATTTTTTTGCCCTGCTTTAAAGAAAGTAACAAATCAGTTTGAATCTCAAGAAAAATGTGCAAAATATTCTGTTTTTATCAACTTAAATATAAAGACATGCGACTTCAAAGAACAGAAATAATAAAGAGCTTCAAATGAAAAATAAAAACCTCACAAACACAGATCCTTTCTGCTGTTTTTAAAGGAACAGCTTTTCTTTTCAGGAATGTGTTCGTGTAGCTTCTTCAGTCACACGCCGCTACGACTTCCTGCCTGCTAACAGCGACTGTGTGCAGCTGTCTGATGTCTTGTTACAGGTTTGGTGCCACTGAGCATGTGCAGATACCAAAATGGCAAGTGTGTGTGTGTGTGTGTGTGTGTGTGATATCCCCCTGGAGAGTGAGGGCAGGGAACACTCTCATCTTTTCCCGTCCACCGTCACGGGACCTCATCAACACCATGCTGCCATGTCGATGGAATACACACACACACACACACACACACACACACACATACACACACACACACACACACACACACAACCAGTGTAGAGGTCTCGTGGGACTCCCAAACACTGGGGAGGACGAGGAGGACAGAGGGATGGAGAAGTCGGAAGAAAAGAGGAGAGGATGAAGTTGCTACACAAACCCTGTCTGTGTGTGTGTGTGTGTCTCATTCTGTGTGTGTGTGTGTGTGTGTGTGTGTGTGTGTGTCATGACTAAGCCCATAAAGAAACAAACGGCATCACATGCATCGTCCTTCATGCTGTGTCAGCAACTATCTTGCATATACTTTGTGTGTGTGTGTGTGTGTGTGTGTGTGTGTGTGTGTGTGTGGTGTCACTCTCTGATCCTAACAAGCAGAGAGCCACAGTCACAGTGATCGCACACAGGAGGAGAAATAAGATGGAGGATGAACAAGGAAAACAACCAGGAAGGAAGGAGAGGAGGACAGAGCAGCAGCTGAGTATTAGACTTACAGGATTCCCTAAAACATGTTCTTGTCTGCAGGGGGCGGAGCCTGATGTCCTGCATCACACACATGCACTGTTTTTATCAAAGACTGTGCCACCGTGACATAAATGCACTGCATAACTGAAGCCTCCAGTTTGGTGTTTGTTTGCTGCATGTTGGTCTTCTGCAGCCAGAGGTGAGCATGAGAGGAGCTGGAGAACAGCGCGGCCCCACACCCAGGGCTCATTCATTAGCTGTCATACCAGGCTGTGAGCATGTTTATTTCTGCTGTAAAGTTTAACATGGGGCTCTATGGGGACTGACTCACTGCTGGAGACAAGTGGACAAGAGAGGAACTGCAGCTTTTTGCACTTCTGCATTGGTGTTATTTTTCTGGGAGGTCGCTGCTTTGTCGCCCAGACTTTTGTGAGCTTGTTTTTGTGGGAGAACACCGGGACGACTGGACCTCAAGGCTGAAACCTTCAGGGAGCTCAGCCTGATTGTACCTTCACACAGAGAGGATTTTGTGTTTGTTTGTTCCATCCATCCATTTTCCTTCGCTTATCTGGGGTCAGGTCGCCGCGGCAACAGGATAAGCAACGTCCAGAAGTCCCTCTACTCGGCAACGTTTTCCAGCTCCTCTTGGGGGATCCCGAGGTGTTCCCAGGCCAGACGGGATACATAATCCCTCCTGGGAGCTCTCAGTCTGCCCGGGGTCTCCTCCCAGTTACCCCCCTTTCCAAAATTAACACGTTGAGCAGGTTTTTCAGACCCAGGAAGACCTGCTAATAAATGCTGGTTGTCTCTTTTCCCATTGCCAGTGAAGTATCCTCCTGTCGGTCTCTTTTCTGCTGCGTCACCGTCTGACGTCACAAATGCGCCGGAGACAGGGTTAGTAAGCAGTGAAGATGTTATGGTCTTTATTGTTTCTATTACTCATTCAGTCTGTTCATCAAACTCGGCACCGACACATTTGAAACAATATTTGAATTTGTTGGAGCACTGCTGGGACGGAGAAGGGCGGAACTTGCTCGGAAAGAGGGCGGAGATTAACGTGTCGACCGGGTTTTGCGTTCCCATCAATGCCGATCAGAGCCGAGGCGATAACTACCCGGGTCTACAGCAGTGTCATGTGACCTGGGTCTGAATGCTGATTGTAACCTTTCACAAAAAGCCGGGAAAGTGAGGCGCCCAGGAGGCATCCCAATCAGCCGCCTGAACCACCTCAACTGGCTCCTTTTGATGTGAAGAACTAGCGTCTCTTCTCCGAGCTCCCTCCGGATGTCTGAGCTCCTTACCCTCTCGGCTGAGCTTCTTTCGGTCACTCCCCAAAGCTCCTGACCACAGGTGAGGGTTGGAACGTAGATCGACTGGTAAATCAAAGCTTTGTGTTTGTTTGTGAAGATACTCCTAGTATATTCTTCACTGCTGGCACGGCTGCAACCACAGCTAGACGTCCTGCAGGATTTCAAATTACTTTTACCCGACTGTTGGTTCAGTCCCAAAGTGACCATCATCAGTAAAAAGGACAGGGGCTTTCCTCACCTGCTGTTTCTCATGGATTTATCCTTAATGAACATTATTGGCAGAGGTTCAGGTGAATGCATCGTTCATTGTTGTTTTCTCTACATGGTTAAAACACACACTTCACTTTATAAGAAGCAGCTTAAACTGGCTTTGCTTTAGTTGGTTGTAGTTCAGTCTTAGGCCACCAGAGGGCGCTGTTCCGCACCGTGCAGTCTCTATCAGTGGACTCGGGAGGAGATTCAGCTGATGGAGAAAAGAAACACGAAGGAGAAAGAAAAAACAAGCTGCAGGTTCTTTCGTTCATTAAAAAGGAAATAAAACAGTAATTACAGACATTTCTTTGTTTTCAGGAAGTAAAAAATCACCTTCATGTCGGTGCGAACGTCAGAAATATAAAAAGTCAACTGTTCCTTTAAGAGAGTAACGTTTGATTTTTGGCAGACAGACACACGGGGAAGCTCCGTTTAACATATGCTGAGGCATCCCCTCTGCTGTGTGTGTGTGTGTGTGTGTGTGTGTGTGTGTGCGTGTGGCCAGAGATGAGGTTACATAACCGTGTAAACAAGTCGCACAAACAAACACACTTTTCTCTCTGTTCAGCTCCAGGGCGACGAAGCAGCTCAGAAAGGACAGTGTGTGTTTATTTATTGATTATTTCACTGACAGGAAATAAATCTATGGATTGATGTTTGTTTGAGTTTGTAGAAATGTGTGTTTTGTATTTATTATTCCAGTTAAATAAAATGTTTATTCACATTCAGTGATTCTAAAGTTTAGTTTTAGGACGCGATGCCAATAAGACGTCACACACACGCTTCTGCTTTGATTTCTTACACTTCACTTCCTCGTCCCGTCTTTTTCCGGACATGACAAAAGGAATTTGCAAAAAAAATTAAATTGGTCAATTCTGTGGAGAGCCCAGGTGAGGAGGAGGGAAACGAAAGACAGGGAGAAGTAGGAGATACGAAGAGAAACCTGCTCACTGAAGGAGGAAATGGAGCATGTGTCGGCATTGGGGACTATTTTCTTTGGTGGATTAATCTCTGAGTGAATTGGGTCTGCAGGACAGAGTTTGGGGGATTGATTTAAGTTATTGTAAAAAGGGAAAGAAAAGGGATATCGACTTATTTTGAAAATCAACAGGAAGAGAGCAACACAAGAGACGGGTTCTCAAGTGTCATCCTCAATCTGTTTGACACACACACACACACACACACACACACACACACACACACGGAGTCAGGCAGCATTACATCATGAGTCCGGCTTCATGACCAAGTCAGCGTTAGCGAGGATGACGTGGTGAGGAGAACCTGCGTCTAGCGTGAGATGGAGGGAGGAAACGGCAGAGAGACGGATGCAGACGAGCGTGCAGAGTCAAGGTTGTGTGCAAGAGCAATCTGCTGCCAGGCCGAAGCCTACCCAGAATGCAGTTGGAGATACCGGACACCATAAACCTGTCTGTTTGAGCCGTGTTGCACGACTCATCTGCTGACATCACAAACAGGAAGAGGAAATGCTGAAAACATGCCACCCTGCGGTGTAAATACTGTCTCAGAGGGGAACGTTTCTTGTAGATTGAAGGAAATAAATGTTAAAATGTTAAAAAACTACAATCCCTTTTATTCTCGCCGTAAAGCTAACGTTAGCTAGCATGCTACTGTCAAAGGAAAACGAACAAACAAACTCACCTCCACTTTTTGCTGACAACAGGTGACGACCGCTTCTCCCCAACATCATCGGGACTCGTTCAGCCTTCTGCCTTCTGCCCTCTGCACTGCAGAGCATCACGACAGCAGCTCGTAGTCTGCACTTTGTTTACATCTGCTCAATGTAAAATTGCAAAGGCAGCGTAACGTCAGTGGGGCGAAATCGCAATGTAAAAAGGGCTAAAGATGGCTGCCTGGATGGTTCAGTTTCTCCAAAAGAAGAACAAATAACTGGTCTTGAAGGGGAATTCCAGCATTGTGGGCTCCGTTTCTTTCTGAATGACGAACAGGGACAAACGTTGTGGAGTTGCTCCAGGAGGTGTCTTCAGCCTGCAGCTGCGAACAGCCTGAGGCTGTAACGTCACAGGTCCATTTCACCCGAGGTTTACTTTGCAGCCATCGCAGGCTGTTTGCAGCTGCAGGCTGTTTGCAGCTGCAGGCTGCAGCTTTTGTTCATTAGAAAGAAAATAATTCACAAACTAGTCCCACCTTTCATCTTTCTCATTGTTCACAGATCCAGAGACATTTCTCTGAAATCTAAACCAGACAGACGTCACACACTAATTCTCATTTGCAGATTTGATCAAGCGCTGCGAGGCTTAATGCAGACGCTCTCTTAAGTTTCATCTGCCTTCAGCGTACAGTGAGGAAAATAAACCAACCAAAAACTTTCTGTAAGGACTGATGAACGCCTGAAATCTGGTGTATAAGACGCACACAATACATTTGTTTTTCATCCAAAAGGTGGGCTGCGTCCTACATACCTGTGCGGCCAACACACCTGTATAAAATGCAGAGAGGTATTTTATTGTGTTACGGTATTTTACCCAGACGATGGCGCTATAATCTAGCTAAAGTTGTTGGTTGTTAAGTGGTGACGTCACACCAGCAGCGGCTTGGACTGTTTCCGAGCCGCTACAACGTCTGTAATGAACAACGTGCCGCAGTGCTGTTTTCCTCGAGCTTGATTGTTGCTAACGCTTCGTCACGGACATGCACCATCGTGATCGTCAGCGCAGCCGCCACCCTCACAGCAGTCAACGTTACTGCAGGCTGCCTGCTAGCGCTGGCTACAGCACCGTTAGTTAGCAGCATAACAAACTGGACGTGCTGAAAACAGATGGTGGGCTGTGATCGGTGTTTTAATGAAAATAAATTGAACACGTTTTTTATCAATCAATCGCTTTAGAAAACCTCTTCTCCGGCACACTTATTGAGCCTAATACTGTTACTGCTCTGTCTGCACCAAGCAGATCTATTAGCTTTTGTAACATTGTTAGCTAGACGTGTAATATTAATAAAAAGGAAACCTCCAGCACCGCCCTCTCACAGTCTGTGGGTAAAAGATGTTTAATCCTTTGCAGCTTGAAAAGCTCCGGTACACCCTGAAAGGTTCTTCCCTAAATGTATAAAAGTGTGGGGCCCTCTTTTTGCCTTGTAAAGAAAATAACCTTCCCAGTCATTCCGGAGTAACAGCCCATTTGATCTTGTTTACTTTGTATTTAATTTATTTATTTATTAAATCTGACCTGAATAGTGAGGCTATACTGTAACATGTGAAATAGTACCACGCTGTCATTTGGTGTAATGTTTATTTTGAGCTACTAAATATTGTATGTTGTTTTGTTTTTTGTTGTTGTTGTTGTTGTGTTTGATTTGTTTTGATTTGACTTATTCTAGGTCCTTTGTTTTTGTTTTTGTTAACTCTCTTTGCACTGTCACTCACAAGTAACTTAACTGTTTTGTCAATTTGTGCTTAAAAATCAAAAAACAAAGTTCATAAAATAAAGAAAAAGAAAACCTCCTCCCTCTGCCCCCAAAAACAGACTGTCACTCATATTCCAGATTTTACGGTAAGTTGTTGTTTGTTTTATAAAATCAGAAGATTTTGACAGAAACAAGAAAATGAAAACGTCACCACAGATTCAGTATTAAATTTTTTTCTGGTTTATTACAGGAGGCTTTTGTTTTATATACAGAGACATGTATTTGCAAAATACTAAAAAGTATTTCAACTCAAAGTACTAAAAAGTATATATATATATTTATATATATATTCATATAATATTGTCGTAATTATTATTATTGTCTCTAAAACACCAAGGTGGGGTCACTGAGGCACAGCTCCCGCCTCCTTTACACCGAGGTTTCACCGGCCACAGAGCGAGAGTACCGCGGGGGTCAGAGGAAAACCTTGTAACTTGTTTGTCTCTCATTTTTAGTCGTTTTCAAATCGACGTTAAAAATATGGAAACGTTTAAAAAACTGTATCAGTTAAAATAATTGGAGTTGTGGACTTACAAACGCAGCTTTCTCTGCATATTCTCCTGATCCTGCTCCAGTGTCATCTTTGGAGTTACAAGGTTTTCTTCCTCCAACTGAATCATCTTTTTTACAGCAAAAACACAATAAAAATGCTTGCATCAAGAAACCTCTTATCTCCGACTTAGTGATTAATGTGTTCCGACTACACGTTTCTTAAAATTGGCGTTAATGATGAGAGAGTTTCTTTTAATTTCACTGGAACAAAAGACGATTTCTGACGAGTCAGGAGGGGAAGCATTCTTCTGCCCTCCGCTCTTGACAAAGGCAACTTTCTCGAGATATGAGGTTTCCGGGGGGGACTGATATGAAGCCGGCGAACCTGGCGAAACCAGTTTGACAACCGATGTGAAACCAGTTGCGGTGTAAACGGGGCGACGGTGATGTAAGCAGTGAGAGGACGCCTGGAAAAACCAAAGCAAAGACGAGGAAAAAGTCCAAAGATGGTTACCATCCTCACACTGTGAAGAACATACGGCATCACTCACGGCCTGTTACAGAACGGTTGTATTGCAGTTATCACACAGGTAATAGTAACAATAGTAATAATAATGAACAATGAAACCACTTGTTGTCTGTGCATGTCCTCCGTGTTGGTACGTCGGTGTTTGTCAGTTTGTTTCGAAGATGACAGAGCAGCTTTTGGTTTTGAGTCGGGGAGCAGAAGGCAGGAAGGAGCAGAGACTCTCAGTCTGAGTTTGTGTTTTCACACCCCCCTCCGATCTGAATATGGACTCTTCCAAACCCCCTGGTAGCACCACATGGTAGCACCACTGACCCACAGCTCAGAGCAAAGACGGCCATCTTTCCTCTGACATACGCTTAGATTTTTGAGTTTCAGAATCAGAAGAGGAAAGAAGGTGACCTGACGCTGTCCTTCACACGTTTGAAGGTTTAGAGTTTTAACCGTCATGAAAATGTTCGACTGTGTTTTTGTGCTGAGTGCAAACCAGAGTCTGAGGCTCAAATTCACTAAAGCGTCACGACGAGGGCGATTTCTTTCCTCTTCTGTTGCTCACATACTGACATTTTGAAGCATCGATGCATTAAGAGGGTTGGAAACAGTAACCTCCAGCTTTTCCTTGTGGACACTGGTGGTACTGCAACCAAAAAAACCCCATCATCCCGTATTCCCACAAAGCATTTGCCCTGGTGGGAGCCGCTTCTTTAAACTCACCTTTTCCTGCAAACTTTAGTGAAAGTGAACCTTTTCGAGCATTTACATGTTTAAAAAAGAAGAACAAAATCAGCCAATCAGCTCTCTGTGCTGTGACGTTCGACTGCTCGTGAGGAAGAGTCTCAGCGGTGATGGAGGGGGGGTGTACCGGGAACCTCGTACAATTTTTAAAAAGCATAAGAATCAATTCATCAATCAACCAACCAAATGTTAAACCAATCAAATAATCACTCGATCTGCCAGTCAAGAAATCAAAGAATCAACCAGTCCATCAATCAAGCACGTTATCAATCAACCAATGGGAAAGCATGGCTTGGAGTGTCGGGGTTCGTATGTAGCAGGCACACTCTGGGTCTATTGCTACTGAAAACAGCCCTTCAGCACAACTGCAACCTGAAATACGCCTCGCAGCAGAGTTCAGCAGTGTCGTAAGTATTCACCTACTTTATATGGTTTCTATTCTCAATAGAATCTAGTAGAAATAGAGTCCAGACGGTGCCAGTAAAATAGTTTTTTTTCTTTTTTCTAAATTAGTCTAGTAAAGCGTTTAGTAAAGATCCCTCAGATGACCACGACAACAGAGACAGAGAGAGAGAGAGAGGTTGTTTGAAATATTGAGATCAAAGCAGACTGAACGAACGCTGTACACGCACACTTTGACACTTCATCTTGATAAAAACGAGCGGGGACACTTTGACTCAGCTGTGTTCACCTTTTAACCTGTAACACCTCGACAGCACTGCCAGCGCCGCATCGGGGACACCACGACTGTCGCGTTATGGTGGATTGTTCAGGTTCATACAGGGAGAAAAAGCTTCTGTGAGGTCAAGTGTCGACCATCTCACTGAAAAGGTTTATCGCAAACAGTTATTGCTAGACGCGGTAGTTTTTTTTTGTTTTGTTTCTCTGTGCAAAATGGATAAAGAGGCGCCTCGTTCGGCCTCCAGGACGCAGCTAAAAATGTGCAAAAATAAAAAACAATCTTCGTTAAAATAAAGCAAACGACCAGAAAACAAAGTCAATAAATAAATAAATAAATAACTTTTGGATTGAGGAGTCTCCTTTCAAAGTCCGTCAGGTACGAAATTTGTTCTTGAATACTTTTTAATCCGTTGGGCGTCAAGTGACGCTTAAAACGAGGCTAAAATTAGTTATTTAGAATCCTTTGATCATTTATTTCCTCATTGAGAAACTAAAGTGGGAAATAACATAAAACAATCAGAATTCACCACGTCCTCTCCCCACAGTTCAAATGAAACCAGCTAAAAGCAGGAAGCAGAGAAGCTTTACGAATCGTCACACCAGTGTTCTGGAAAAATGACTCCGGGTAGTTTGGATATTTTGTTCTCGTCGTGAGCTCTGGTTGCTCATCTTCACTTATCCGTAAATCTGTTAGTTTTCTGTCAAAGATCCTTTTTCTCGTCTAAAGCTGTGTTCAGACCAAAAGTGAAGCCATATTACTGCGAGGAAACAAACAACGTCAAGGCCAAATCAGTCCTGAATTCACACATTTAAAAACAAAAGTCAAGATTAAATTCACTTTGACGCTGTGCTGTGACATTTTCCAATCTTGTTGAGATTGCATCAGAAATGTTCAAACCAAACTCCATTCAAAAAACGAGCATTTTAAAGTTGTGTTCTTGTCGTCTCACAGACAGACCTGACAAAGCATGACCTCAGCCTCTTTCCAACCCTGCCTCCTGATGTAGTTATCTCAGCATCCTCTCAGCCTGTTTATTGTCATTAAATCTCAGTAACATCTGTTTGTTTTGGCTTCATAGCGCTTAGTGAGACAGATCTCAGCCCACCTGTGACCTGATAGATACAGTGAAACTGCCACTCAGCGGAGACAGATGGACAGGCGCTCCACAGCTGAAACAGAACGCCGGTAGTTGGTGTCCATCAGAGAAATCCTGGTACTGATCCGAGCTAACAGCTCATCACACTGGTCAGCCTGAAGGAGCTGGAAGCAGCAGGAGAGTTCATCCAGACTCGGGTCGCTGATAAAAACAATGAATATTCGTTTCACTTTTGGTCCAAACACAAGAACGTTATCGTGTTTTAAAAGTCTATACTCTTATTGTCAACGAATCTGTTAAAAAGACCAAAACAGACTTTAGTTGATCTGATTACAAACCTGAATCACAGCCTGATAAATCTGCGGCCTTTGTGCCATAGAGCTCCAATGTTGTCCAACAACCAATAGAAACACTTCACTGAGCCTCAGGGCTGCGTCACATGACATGTCATTGCATCTCCTCGAGCAAACACGCTTTAGGTCATTCTGACTCAATCCTTCAAACATCGTCCTGCTGCTCCAAACGCTCAGGAGAGCGCCGGATGGGGTTTAATCCGCCGCTGAAAGTAGTTCCTAACAAACCTTCTATTTCCTCCTGTGGGTTTGATAAGAACTGCAGTGATAACTATGATTACTGTCAAATGTGTAAGCTGCTAACAAGGAACACATGCTAACAACAATCTTTTTGGGATTTGTTGACAACAAGAAAAACAAAGACTTCTGCCTTCTGTCCTGAGAGAAACAGCGGTGGACTGATCTGTAGATTTTATTCTCTGACTATCAGCTTGTGTGAAGCTGTCGGGGTTTTTTCCAGGACACTGACGACTGATCAAATGAGCTTTCCATGAAACCAAACAGGGTGAAATCTTGAGGCTGATGTGCTGAGTTGATTGTCGCACTCGGGTCAGGGCTGGTCCACACCTCAAAGATCTTAAACCTATTAAGCTTCCAGACTTTGGTTTAAGATCTTGTGCGTGCCGGGCCACGCTCTGACCGGACGGAGAGATAAAGGCGGCGGGTGATTTGTCTAAAAAAGTCCGCGATGGGAGAAAAACTGTGGCGAAAATGTCGTCTTTATTTATCCAGTGAGACTGTTCTCTTGTAACTGCATCTTCCCCTTGATTCACTGATCAACACATGTCCCCATGTTTCTTTCTCTTTCTAATTTGCTCTTCGCTTAATGTCCTCTCAAAGTACAAATATTCATCAATGGAAAAGTCAAAAAGAGAAACAATAGGGATTGTATGGTTGGTACGGGGACATTAAATACCCTCATATTGGAAAATCTTCATTTGTGGGATTAAATAAAAGTTATTCCAACCAGAGCACACAGACGAACGTGTGAATATATCTCTTTGTTTACTCGGTAAATGTGTGTAAAATGCAAAGACTGATGGTTTATTGCGTGTTTCTGTCTGAGTTTATTTTACGCACATCTTCGCCGAGCTTGTGTCAAACCAGCAGTCAGCCTGAGGTGTTGCTGCCTTCAGGTACAATGAAATGAACCTAGTCTCATTCACAGGTCTGTACTTATGATGAATGTTTGGCTCCATATTGTTTCTTTTGACGACAGATCTGAACTCGTCTTTTTGCAAAGTCGTACGTCTTTGATAAATGATGTACCTGTGGAAAATCCCAACCCCGGCTGCCGCTCCTCTTCCTGGATGGGCGGAGCTTCAGAGCCAATAAAGACAGCCAAACAAAGGAGCTGGTTGGTCGCATGTGTGTTTGATATGTACGTTTCCTTTGGTTAAAACATATTAGAGAAATCTTTAAGCTTTATTTGCTGGATTGATTCACTTCCTGTAGTCGCAGTTATTTCCTTATTGCTTGATATAAACGGTTTGGAAGATTAATTATCTTTGTTCGATTAGGAATTATGATGAAAGAAACTGTTGTGGCAAAAAGTCTATGCTGCGCTTTTATTTTGAAGGACATGGGTTTACTATGACGTGCATGTAGAAGTGGAGTTTGTTCACGCTGCATGTATCCGCTGATGGGAATCCCAGCTACAGCTACACTGACCTTTTTGAAACGTGACGAGCCGACAGAAGCTGCGTTTACGCTCTTTTCGTGTTGAGGAAACAGTTAAATGTTAAATGAACTGTAGAGGGAGGATTGTCCTCTGATGCACTGCCACCTGCTGGTCATTCTGGTTGGCTACGACACTGTTCTGTTCTGTGATGTTGACCCATGGTTCTGTCTCAGGTCCAAACGGCACCATTTTTCATTCGATCATTTTGAGTGGTGGAAAAATGTCAGAAATGTGGGTCGTGATTTGTTATCAATAGGGATGTAACGATACCTCGCGATGCAGCTAAAAATCGATACAATGAAGAGATGAATCGTAATACTGTTTCTTAAACAGCAGAGGGCGCTGTCTGCTTTTGGCTTCTCTCGTTCGACGTCATCACGTCTTTCGCGTCTGTAGCTGAAGAGAGGAGTAAATAATAGTTTAACCGTCTCGATCGGTTTTCTGCGACTTAACAGCAGGAACAGATCTGATATCACTCCTGTGCAGCCCTTCATCGCTGCATCAGAGTCCCAATCCAGGGGCTGCACCCTGTTTTATCTCCTGCATGTAAACGTTTAGCACGCGATGCTGCTGCTGTCACACGCAGGGTCGGCTAGGTTGCGCTTTCAGGGCTTTTCAGTAACGCGAGGCAGCTTTTCAGTGGATGTATTCCCGTTAGCAGCGACACCTCCCCGGTGTTGGTTAACGCCGTGGCCACATAAACGGACCGTCCACGGAGCGGACGTGCCGCAGGGTGCTTACTGCAGCGCACACGGCGTGAGGCTGTGTGTGTCAACAGGAAGTAGGAGACTTGAGTCACCGGGCTCCTCACGCTGATTAAACATACATTTGAACGCTGTTAGAAACAGTAGATTTAATGACGTATAAATAACACGACTGCAGTCCACAGGTCTGTTTGGATTTATAAAGAAACGTGTCGCTCCACCTGAACTCTCTCAGCTTTTATGTGGGAGGTGAAAGTAGGGCGGGGGATTTATTTTGTTTGAAGATAACTGAAAACGTATTATAGAACGTATTTTTTCTTGTTCATTGTATATATGAGCATTATGGCTCTCTGTATTTATCACATGGGGTATAACTTACAGTGTTTCTACATCACAATAAATATACTATATAACCTCAAAATAAAAAGGGTTATTTAAATGTATATTTCTTTACAAATATGAGTAAGTCGTATCGTGAGCTTAGTATCGTGATTTGAATCGTGAGTTGAGTGTATCGTTACATCCCCAGTGTTTAAGCAGGTGGTGGGTCCTGAGGCTACACCAGTTGAGAACCAGTGCTGTAGAATAAACCGTGGGACTGGAACTCCCCACCTGTGCTCATCTAACAGACAATCCATTGAGATGGTACGAGCGCCTGAACCGGACTGTCCCAGGAGAGAACCGTAGTCCTTCAAAGCAAATGTTTTTCTTTTCATCCTCATGCAGGAACACAAATCTATGTCCGAGTTTGTTCGCAAAGCAAAGGGAAGCAAAACTACTTCCAGTCTGGACTTGGAGACAGATCACCCACCGGCCTAAAGGAGTGATGGACATGAGGACGACCACCAGGGCAAACACACGTCCGAAGAGTCTGGGATTGTGTAGAAAATCTCATTGTGCACTGATTTGTTTTTGGTGTTATCTCAAAGGTCTTCAGAGGAAAAATAAATTCATCCCAGGCCTCTTGTGCCGACGTGTCTTTGTCCAGGTGCGATGAAGTGACAGCACATGTGAACTCAAGAGTGCAAAGCTGCCAACAAAAACAGGTGAAGTTGTTTTCCGGTTTTTTCTCCGTACCGCACCCTCTCCTCTCGTCCGACACAACGCGGTAGTTCAGCCACTTTCTCAAAGCTAGTGCCGCTCCGAAGTCGAAGGAGAGAGACTGCTTATTTTTTTCATCAACTTACTCTAAAAAATATAAAAAATAGTAATAATCGTACCGCTATTAAAAGACTGGTAACATCAACAAAGTTATACTTTTACTACGAAAACATTTTAAATCACGTTGTCATTATTTCCCTCCTCTCTCGAGTCTCAGTCAGTCGGAAAGCTGTCGACTGTTAATGTGTCGAGAAACACCGCTAGGAACACCGTACTCTTACAGCCGGGCGTACTCTGAGAATATTGATCAACTGTGGGAAGGCACAAGCCCCCCAGGCCAATAAATGATGGATACATCTGATATAGTTGTTCTGATCCCTCTGACCCACTGTAGCTGAGGTCAGAGGTCTGTCAGTTTTGTGAACCCTCTGCTCCGGTTGACACGAGAGACCGAAAAGGTCAAAGGGATCTACGCTTCTGTCTTTTACTCCGACACAGGCAGAGTTGACTTGACAGATTGGATTCCCCCTCTGGTTTTGCAGTTTTTCTGCTTCCCTTTAAGAAACTCTGAAAATGCTGAGTCCAGGAATCTCCACGGGGAACAGGAAATGACATTAAAGGTAGCACATATCCCACTTTGTTCGCTCCTTCGCTCCTCGAGGTTCCTTCCTCATAGCTTCTCTCTGCCGCCTCCTCAGCGATCCTCAGCTATGGTACATTCAGTAAACAAAAGAACAAACAGGCTTAACCCAAAACAAGGACATCCTCATTTGTTAAATTTTTTGCATTTTGGTTCCCGCTATGGTACAGTTCCCTGCTGTCTGTCAGGGTCGACCACTGACGGTGATTGTTCGCTCGGTTCGCTGCCTGCCATCTCGACAGCTATTGTTTCTGTCTTTACGGCGAGCGGGTGAAAGATCTCTGACGTGGCTCGCGTAACGCTGTCGTAGGACGGCGGGGACGAGGTGGAGGATATTGTCTCGGAGCGCTCTATCCCTAACAAACTCGAGCCATAGTTTTCCCTCATCATGGCGGCGATCAGCCCTTCTTTCTCAGGTGCGTCCTCCCTGAACGCTCCCTCGCCGTCTTCGTCCCCTTCACCTCCTACGTGCCGAGGTGTGGTGATCTGGCGGTACAAGTAGGAAGCGGCCTTCATCTGCCGCCTAACCAGGTGTCTGCGGTAGCACCTCTGGATCACTGTGGCAGAGACTTCTTCCTGTTTTCGCCTCAGAGTCGTGGTGATCGGCTCGTAGGAGATCTTTGACGGGTTGGCCATCATGAACTTCTCCTCCATCTGCTGCTTGAGGGCATCCATCTCCCCTGACTCGCCCAGGACTCGCTTTGTGAAGGCGAAGAGGATGTCCAAGCAGTGGATCTTGTCCCCACTGACCATGGGCAGGTCCATGGAGATCAGTTTGATCTTGTTTGGCTTGGCAATGCGCAGCGGCTCCGACAGCGAGTCTGCAAAGTCTGACAGTTTGGCGTACTCGATGAACTGTGTGGCCTCGGGGTCAAACTTCTCCCAAACCTCGTAGAACATCTCAAAGTCGTCCTCGCTCAGCGGCTCGGTGCTCTCCTCTGTGGCCACGCTGAAGTTCTCCAGGATGATGGCGATGTACATGTTCACCACGATGAGGAAGGAGATGATGATGTAGGTGACAAAGAAGGTGATGCCAACTGAAGGGTTCCCACAGTTCCCCCGGACGGTTGTGCCGGTGTGGGGGATGTTGGGGTTGCACTCCTCAGGCGAGTTGTTGAGGATGGGACTGAGCAAGCTGTCCCAGCCGGCGGAGGTGGTGATCTGGAACAAGCAGATCATGCTGTTCCCAAATGTCTCAAAGTTAAACATGTCATCGATCCCCGCCTGCCGTTTCACGTAGGCGAAGTTGGCCATCCCGAAGATGGCGTAGATGAACATGACCAGGAAGAGGAGTAGCCCGATGTTGAAGAGAGCGGGAAGGGACATCATGAGGGCGAACAGTAACGTCCGGATGCCCTTAGCGCCTCTGATGAGACGCAGAATCCGACCGATACGGGCCAGTCGAATCACTCTGAACAGTGTTGGCGACACAAAGTACTTCTCGATGATGTCGGCGAGCACAATACCTGAAAAAGAGGAAGAAAAGAAACGTTAATCAGGTACACCTGTGCCAACACGCATTTTTATCTTGTAGACCTGCACACAAGTTTTTCGGAAACTGATACCAGTAGGGAAAATGTTGCAGATACTGTTAGTTAGTTAGTTAGCACACTTAAGTTTACTATGCACATTGCTACAGCCCCCCCGCTAGCATGGTTAATGACACAGTATGACCGTGATATGATAACGCTGCAGAACGCAATCGTAACATTCAAATAAACAGCGAGTTAGCTTTCGTCCCTAATGTCCGTGTGCGTACATGAACTTGCATGGACTTAGGGACTTATTTTTCCAGGATATATTTACACAGGACATACCTGGTTTTGAATATATTAATGTGTTTGCATATTTAGCCTGTAAGAAAACTACAATGCAAAATAAAGCAGCTTAATGTTAAATCTGTGTTTCTCTGACACTCTTTGGCGGCACAGGAAGTCGTGAGAGTCTGCCGCTAACGTTAGGGGTCGTCCTGCAGGACTGACTTCGACACGGGAGAAACTACATGCTGTATTTTTCAGTTATATGGCCTCAAATCGATAAGAGTAGACTATTAGTGGATCAAGATTTTCTTGTATTTGAGGACATTCCTGTGAGTTACATCATCTAAAAGCCCTCCGTTTGGATATTTCAGTCTTTATGTGGCAGGTCTGCTGTGATTACAACGTGAGAAATTGGTTCTGGAGGGCTGAGCTGTCTTTCCGCTCTAACAGCAAGTCAAACACTGTAATTCATCCATCTTTTCCTTGTTATCCCGGGATGATAAAGTCAAAGAGGAGCTGGCCTGTCATCACCAGACCCCCACCACACACACACACCCACCTACACACACACACACACACACACCTACACACACACACACTTCTATCTTTCAGCCGTCTCCCTGTGTTGAGTTATGGGTGATGGAAGGGATGAGCAGGGGGGAGTCGAGAGGGAATCACCATCACATCGTACATCAACTCAACCACCCCCCCATCCTGACATCTCTCTCTCTCTCTCTCTCTATCTCACACACACACACACACACACACACACACACTCACACACACACACAGCTGATGTAACAGGTCAATCATGTTTGATTTGTCTCCAGGGACCGCCCTCTGGCAGCTCTGATTGCTGCTGTTACCTTCACCTCCCCCCAGGCAGCCTCGTCTGAGCGGGTGCGCACAACACGCATCCACACTCAGGCACACACTTAATTACACACACACACACACACACACACACATACACAATCTTGTCACAACACTGATAGCTAAATTACCTGCTTAGGTTGCTCTGAGCTGCCTCTGTAGACTGTTCTGTCATGTGTGTTTGAAGTGTGTGTGTGTGTGTGTGTGTGTGTGTGTGTGTGTGCGTGAGTGTATATGACCACACAGGACCTTGGTGTGGTGGAAAAAACATCAAGGCCAGCCGGATGGTCAGTTTGTTGACGGTTAACTGTCAGGCTGACATTATATTGCGTCCTGACAAATGTGCACACTCAGAAACACACACATATATAGAGGACACACACACACACACACACATATAGAGGACACACACACACACACACACACACACACACACATATAGAGGACACACACACGGACATTTAAAGACTAACTCTAATATTTAGATGTACAACATCACAGGACGGATCCCTACAGAGACCTCTGTGCTAAAGATGATTTTTGTCACCAGAAACAGACGTTACCTCGCTCTCTGCAAAGTCACCAGACTCCACTGACAAAAACAGTCATTTTACGTCACAGCTCACAGGAGCTGCTGCTCTGCTGCTGTCTTACAGTTTTGTGTAAATGTGTGTAACACGAAGATTATAATTGGATCTAAAGTAACTTTTTAAAACAACAAAGTCTCAAAATAGCACAAAGTGTGTGATTGATGGAGGCAGCAGCAGACCAGCAACTCCCTTTTTCAGCAGAGTAAAATTAGTCGTTTTATCAATGGGGTTTGGTGGCTTTGAAAAGAGCAATATAAAGGCTGTTTCTCTGCAGTGATTCATCCTGTAACATTGTCAGAAGCTAAGAATAACAACATGATCCTGTCATCCTGTCAGATTCAGTCCAAAGCTCTTTGTCATGAAGCTAATGATGCCGACACACCTGTATTTATATTTATAAATGACACGGCTGCTCGTGGCCGCATGATTCACTTAAAGAAGGTGTGCGCAATCTGCATTTGTTCTTTAGACATTGTAAAACTCAAACCTGAAACACTAATCAATACAGCTGAAAAGATATAAGTTTAATCTAAAAATTACACATTTAGAGTAAAAACACTAAATAATCTTGATTTAGAAATTAAACAAGCGGATTGTAGCGACCTGTGAAGATGGAAACAAAATGAACAGTGGCTCATTTTTGCTCCACAGCTGTGAGCGTTGTTTTGTCCTTTGAGAAACTTGAAATGTTCCAGCTGGATGATGATGTTCTGTTTGTTCCTGTAAAGCTGAAACCGCCGGGACACGTCTGAACTCACCAACGATGGAGAGGATGACGACCACGAAGTCGAAGATGTTCCAGCCGACGGTGAAGAAGTAGCATCGCAGGGCCATGATCTTGATGAGGCACTCGATGGTGAAGACGATGATGAAGGCCAGGTTGATTTTGTTCAGGATCTTCTCCATCTGAGGCGACTGCTCGTCCGTCTCCACCATCATGGTGATCATGTTGAAGAGGATCAGCACCATGATGATGATGTCGAACGCCTGCTTCCCCACCAGGTCGAAGAAGAAGCCCTGCAGAGAGTTCTGGAGAGAGCGACACAGAGAGGTTTGCTGTTGACTGATCAACATGCTTTAAGCGTGGTTTTATCGTCCTCGCGTTGGTCTATTCTGTTATTGTTTGACTTCTTGTGTTTTAAATTAAACACAAACAAACTAACGAACCAAGGCAGCAGTCGACCAACAACTCCTGATTCTATCTTTGATCTGATCTTAAATGTGCGAGTTTTGTTCTCGTACATTTATGACTTTATAATCTCTCAAATGTTACATTTACAACTTCAGTCTCAGAATTTTCTTTGCTTTGATAAACGACTGAATAAAGTCGATTTTTAACGACTACTTTTGCCCATTATGAGATTCCTATCAGACGTTGGTGTTGTGCAGGGAGCTGTGCGTTGGTACCAGAGGTCTGGGGATCGGCTTCTGAGGCTTTTTGGACCCCAGTTTCTTCATGGCATTGTAGTACTTCTTCTGCTCCTCCGTCATGAAGATGTCCTGTCCTCCTAAGTAAACACACCCAGAACATGCTCTGTTATTTTCACCGAGCAGCGACACGTTACGTGTTATTTGCAATCTACAGTTTCCGCTGTGATACTCATCTTTCGCTTCTGCTGGTTGAAGTTGTCGATGATGACACCGATGAAGAGATTGAGGGTGAAGAAGGAGCCGAAGATGATGAAGATGACAAAGTAGAGGTACATGTACAGATTGATCTCCTTGATAGGCTGCTCCTCCACCTGACAGGAACACACAGAGCATTTAACAAACACACATCCTGTATCACTTTATAGCCACTGTGAGTGTCTCACATCTCCTCAGTTTACTTTATTAAGGTTCACTTATTTCACCGCTTTCACTCTAATCTGAAAACGTTGTTAAATCTCTTTTTAATCCAGTTAAATCACAAATCATCAGTTTTATTTATTTCTCAATATAAACAAACACTTCATTCATCAACAACAACAACAACAACAAAAACAGCAACAACAACAACAACAACAGCAGCAAAAAAGACATAATCTCAACACAGTCAGGATATCAAACAAACCTCCGTACTTTCTCTCTCTCTTCACTTCTATTTTATATGTTAACTATAAAATAAACATACATGTTTAAGTCAAAGTTTTATTTTCAATCTCATCTGAACTAGCGCTGAAAAATGTGTTTGTTGACTTACGGATCTTGAATCCACGGCTGCGTACATGATCTCCATCCAGCCCTTGAATGTTGCCTTTGAAAAGAAGAAAACCAGTCATTAAACGGAGACGCGCTGTGATTGGATGGAGACATTCTCGTTCTTCTGAGCGCGTTTATTTGGCCTCGCATTAAATTAGAAGAACAACATGAGGGAGGACGCCGAGGTCGGAGCTGTGTTGTGTTTTATGATGATGATGAAGTTGAAAAAGAGACGTGCAGATGAGTTCAGCGTTTGTTCAGTTAAAAAAATCTGAAAGTAACTGAGAATGTTTTTGTTTGTTAAAACTCTTAAAAAAAGCAGCCAGAAAGTGAGGAGTGAGTTTTGACGGGTAAGAAGCGTTCAGTCGTGCTTTTATTAACTCGATTTTGGAAAAAGTTATTAATGCTTTTGTTTCATCTCGTTTAGCGACTCTTGACTACATCACTGTTTGTTAAATCTCACCTGCACTGATCACCTGTACGTTTAAGAATGGATTTTACTGATTACTGTTCAGTTTTTATTTGTTCCATCGTCCAGACTAAAGACTCAAAGTGGTTAAAATCTCTTCTAAAAACACACATTTATAAACAGGCGTCACATCAATCATCTTTTAAAGTATTTTAGCTCACACCTTTTTTATCAGACTGTTGATGTGATTGGAGTTGTACCTGCTCACCTCACATATTACCAGCATTTCTTTGATCTCTTGTTGTGTTGTTGTTTAATGGAAAACCAGCCTGCTGCACAAATCAAAATGATTATTATATTTATTTATTATTATTGAATTTTAATATTATTAACATTGTTATTACTATTATACGTTTTAATTATATTTATTATATTATCACTGTCATCATTAGGATTATTAGCATTATTTTATATTATTATTATTGTTATTAATATTTATTAATAAATAATTATATTCAAATATTTATATCATTTTATTTGTGTAATTATTATTATTATTGATAGAATTGATATTATTATATATTTATTATCATAATAATGATCATTATTTTTAATACTTGTATTATTCAGCGTTCTTATTTATATTTGTATCTATTTTTAATATTATATTAATATAGTATTATTAATATATTATAATTCTATCAATATATATTTAATTATTGTGATTATTATTGTGATCATGATCTGATCCGGTTCCTGTGTCTGACAGTCTGACGTTGTCACTGAGTCTTCACATCCGTTAAAAAATTCAGGCAGAGCTTGTCATCTTTTGCAGCGTGCCCCCTCCCGCTCACTTCCGACAGACCATAATAATAACAGGTGCTAGGTAACCCATGGCGACGGGCTGATTTCAGGTCTGAGTGACGGACGGCAGGCGCCCACACAGACTGAAGTATTCTGTCTCCACATGTTTTCTCCTCCCTTCATTTTTTTAATCTCAATCTTCTGTGCCCTCCCATCACAGGAAGGAAGTCCGTAAAAGGACGTCTTGATGTTTCATTGAGAAAGAAACAGAGCAGCTGTGTTTCCATGGAGCTCTGACTCTCTCCCTCTCTGTGGGTCTGCTAATTTTCTGCTAAGACAGGAAGGCTGCATCCACATCCCTTTTGTTAGGTTATTCACTCGAGTGCAGCAGGACGGAGGAACCAACAGAGACACCAAAGAGAAGCCAAACCCTCTCTATCGCCCCCTGCTGACTGGCTGCAGTATAGCTCCTAAAGCCCGCCTCCTCCATGTTAACAGATGGGACATGAGTCAAACTATAAAATCAAAATACACGTCAAATATATTTTTCTCAAACATGGTTTCTGTCATTATAGTTAGTTCTTATCATGCTGATTTATGTCACAGTGGTCACATGACTCTGCAGTAGACCCGGGTAATTATCGCCTCGGCTCTGATCCGCATTGATCATTTCTGCCCCCTTTTGGCGCAAACTCCACCCGTCTCCGTCCGAGCAGCGCTCGAACATCGTTCCAAATCTGTCGCGCTGAGTTTGATACACAGACTGAATGAGTGACAGATACAACAAAGACCTAACCACCGTAACATCTTCACTGGTTACTAACCCTGTCTCCAGAGCGTTTGTGACGTCAGACGGGGACGCAGCAGAAAAGAGACCGACAGGAGGATACTTCACTGGCAATGGGAAAAGAGACAATCGGCATTTATTACTGTCTGAAAAACCTGCATCCAAGTGTTGATTCTAATGGGAAAGGGGTTTAAGTAATATCGATGGTATCTTTGTTAGTTTGTCGATCCTACGCAGGCTCCTCAGGACTTCACCGTTCTTCAGACTTTTTTTTCTTCAGTAGAAAAGTGATGAACACTAGAAAGATAAAGTGTTAAAGAGAGCCGGACTGTTAATTTAGTCACCAAACCTTTACTTTACTTTATTCTCATTTTAAATCTTCATTTTAACGGCCAATTCTATTTCCTGTAAATGTAATCTCCATAAAAGGCGGTGAAGCCTCACTGTAACCCTGCCGCACCCGGTCAGGATATTATTTCAGTAATTACACTTAAAATTAAAATTATTCCTTCAATCGGGTAAATGTGACGACATTCTCTTGAGAACAAGAAGCACGTTTCTGACAGAAGTTGTGGGTTGTATTTAAACAGATGGTGAGATAAGATGTAGTCAGTAGAGTTCGGTACACTCATCAACCCTGCAGTGTGTCTCTAAATCTACCTGTTCATGTAATGTGTAATTAGTTATTTGATGCTATAAGGGGGTGTGACCTCATGATTGACAGCTCTGTTGACAAATCGGGATCTCAATAAATGCTGTCAAACAAACCAAAACATCCTCAGACCCTCAAACGGAGCTCTGGAAACTCTCCTAATGCATCGTTTTTTTTGCAGCGTGGAGCTATTTCCAGATGCTGATGGAAGGGTTGCCCTCGCCAACTGTTGCCACGCCGACCAGCTAAACACAGAGGGATGCTGAGCAACTCGTTGCCAGGGAAACCAGACTCTATCAGGTGACAACTATCAAGTTCTCAGTGTCAGGAGATGAAGAAGCAGCACATTTTTCTACGACTTCTATACCTTTACACTTTTTCCCTCATCTCATCATCTCTCCATCCCTCTTTTTATCCTCTTTTCTTCCTCCAAGTCATCCCTCTTTCTTTCTTTCCCCTTCTCATTATCTATCCCTCCTTTCCTCACCCATTTCATCCTCCATCAGCACAAATTTGTTCATCTTCTTTTTCCCTTAATTTCCCTTTCCCTCCATCACTATCATCCCTCATCCCTCTTTTTTGCCATCTTTTTCTCCTCCAATTTATCTCACCCTTTTTTCTCTCTTTCAGTTTCTTTCTATCCCTTTACTCCTTTTCTCACCCATCTTCTTTCTCCATCTCCCTCTCTTGTCCTCCATCATCCCAAGTTTGTCCATCATTGTAATCCCTCCATCCCACTTTTTACACTCTTTTCCTCCATTATGTTTTTCCTTTAAGCCCTTCTTATTTTCCATCCTTCTTTTCCCCTCCTTTTCTCGCCAATCTTCTCTCCATCTCCAACTAAAATCTCTCCATCTTCTCTTTCACTTGATTTCCCTTTTCCTCCATCCATCTCTTAACCATCTTTACCTCCATTATTCCTCCTTTCTTCATAAAATTCATCCCTCTTTCTTCCTTTACCCCTTCTCATTTTCTTTCCCTTCCTTTCTCACCCATATTTTCTCCAACGTTTCCCCTCTCATCCACCCAACCCACATCTGCCCATCTTCCTCCTCCCTCCCTCCATCACTCCCATCCCCTTCTCACTTCTCCATCTTTCTATTCTCTTCTTCTTTTTCTTTCTCTCTATTTCGCCTTTGGACCTCAGTATTATTACTCCTCTTTTTCTCCCTCCATCTCTCCGTTTCCCTCCCACTCGGCTGGAGTCGCTCTAAAAATAAAAGCCTCTCAGACGCTGATTGATTGGAGGCTCTCAGGACTCTCACGGTGGGCGACAGAGAGCGAGAAGGAAAAGAGAAAGGCGGGAAACGAAGGATTGTAAGGAAGGAAAGTTAAGTGATGGAGAGATGGAAAAAGGAGGAGGCAGTGGCTGTAATTGGCTTGTTTGTGTTGTTTTAAATATTGAAGAAAGAGAGAGAGAAAGGAATGGGTTTGTGGAAGGAGGAACGATTGATGATAAAGAAAAGAAGAGATGAAAAGCACGAGGGAAAGATGGAAAATCTGTGTGAAAGGAAAAAGGTGGAATATATCTGCAAAGCAAAGAAAGAAAAGTATGAGCGTGCACTTGAGAAAAAACCTGTGATTAGCTCTCATTACATGAAAGATCGATTTTATGAGAGCAAGCATGTCGCTCTGTTGAGTTTAATCCTGTTTTACTTTGGGGCTGAGACACTGGGAGACACTCGTGTCTTTAAACACTCGCTAACACCCGGCTTTTTTGCTTGGTGGGAAGGGTTACAATCAGCATTCAGACCCGGGTCACATGACTCTGCAGTAGACCCGGGTAATTATCGCCTCGGCTCTGATCCGCATTGATCATTTCTGCCCCCTTTTGGCGCAAACTCCACCCGTCTCCGTCCGAGCAGCGCTCGAACATCGTTCCAAATCTGTCGCGCTGAGTTTGATACACAGACTGAATGAGTGACAGATACAACAAAGACCTAACCACCGTAACATCTTCACTGGTTACTAACCCTGTCTCCAGAGCGTTTGTGACGTCAGACGGGGACGCAGCAGAAAAGAGACCGACAGGAGGATACTTCACTGGCAATGGGAAAAGAGACAATCGGCATTTATTACTGTCTGAAAAACCTGCATCCAAGTGTTGATTCTAATGGGAAAGGGGTTTAAGTAATATCGATGGTATCTTTGTTAGTTTGTCGATCCTACGCAGGCTCCTCAGGACTTCACCGTTCTTCAGACGGAGAGCCCGTTTGGATCTGCTCCTCATTCATTCAGAAAAAAACAGGGAGACTTTTTTTTCTTCAGTAGAAAAGTGATGAACACTAGAAAGATAAAGTGTTAAAGAGAGCCGGACTGTTAATTTAGTCACCAAACCTTTACTTTACTTTATTCTCATTTTAAATCTTCATTTTAACGGCCAATTCTATTTCCTGTAAATGTAATCTCCATAAAAGGCGGTGAAGCCTCACTGTAACCCTGCCGCACCCGGTCAGGATATTATTTCAGTAATTACACTTAAAATTAAAATTATTCCTTCAATCGGGTAAATGTGACGACATTCTCTTGAGAACAAGAAGCACGTTTCTGACAGAAGTTGTGGGTTGTATTTAAACAGATGGTGAGATAAGATGTAGTCAGTAGAGTTCGGTACACTCATCAACCCTGCAGCGTGTCTCTAAATCTACCTGTGAACACATCATGTGTTTTAAATGACCTTCTTCAGGTTTATATATTTACCCCGCTGAGTAAGAAGGTAAACAAAGTGTTTCTGTATGAGAAGACATGAAGTTTAAAGGGATAAAGATCATTGCATTTCTTTTGATCAGAAAGTCCTCCATGCATTTTCATCTGGAAGTTTTTATCCAGATTCAACACAGATTATTTATATTCCCTGTTAATGGTCCGATCAATACCTCATCAATAAGATCAGTCTGTTTGTTATTTATCTGTCTACCTTCTTGTTTCATAACACATGTATCTTTTTAATAATCATGTCTGGTTTGAAAAAGCTAAATGAAAAGAAAACATGTAATGAAAGCGGGAAGAGACGCAGAGAAGGAGAGAGAAAGCACGGAGAGCGAGCGAGAGACGAGCAGGGGAAAGAAATTAAAGCTAACACGACAAATGGAGACACAGAGAGTGAGGGAGGCTGAGCGCAGGAGTGGAAAAGTCAAAAGTGAGGCCGATAAAGAACAGGTGTGGGAGGAAAATTAAGGCCCAAGACAGCAAATGGACGGAACGAAAGAAGCGGTGGGGGGAGCAGAAAAGTCAGTCCTCCTACGGCTGGTGGAGAAGACGCTCGCATTTAATTTGTTTTCAAGTCGTCGTGCAGGAGAAGCTTTTCTCTTTGTGCACTCGAAGCTCTTTGTCTCTGTGGTGACGGATTTACACAAAGTTCTTCATCTTCATCTGCAGCAAGGGACGGAGCAACACTCACCGCTTAAAGGGAAAGTCTGGTGTTTTTAAAAACCTGGGCCTTAGTTATTTATTTATTTATTTTTACAGAGTTCATCATAAGAGTGTGACAACATGACAGAAAGGATCCCTACAGAGATAGACCTTTTTGTTACAGAGGAAGATGATTGTTTTAACCACACACAGACGTTACATCGCTCTCTGCAAACACACCAGACTCCATTGACAAAAAGACTAATTTTACCTTACAGAACACTCTAGCTCCTGGTCTCCCTCTGACTGAACCGACTCTTTTTTCTGTTACTTTGTGATAAAAAAACTTTTGTGCTTCATCCCCACAAAGCATTTTAAACATCAAAGTCTCAGAACAAGATGGACAAACTAAGACAGCGGAGCGCCAGCAACACTCTGGTTCAGCGAGGTAAAATTACTGATTCTGTCACTGGAGTTTGGTGGCTTTTCACGAATGCTTCTGCTTAACAAAAACAATGATGTTACGATCATAACCTTTCTGTAATGTTGTCACACACTTAGAATAACAATCTGAGCCTGTCAGTGGAAACAACAAGAACTTTTAGTGGACGACCTTTGACCCATCAAGGATTTTCGTGCAGACAAAACTTTTATCTGTTTGTCATTTAGAAAAGAAAAAGGCCTTGTTTAAAAAAATACTGGAATAACCAATTAAATAAATCCATTCCGGTCATCCATCTTTTCTTTGTTTGTTCAGCCATAGTAGATTACTGTTTACTCGCAACACTTGCAGAGAGCGGAAAAGCAGCCGCTTAGCTCTGCCTACCCTCTCTGGCAGACCAACCACCGCTGGCTGATGGAAAACGCGTCACTAACTGGGCGCCGCCACAGACACCCAGCCCATAATAATACTATATACTGCAGATGCAAAGGCTTTCATCAGTGGGCCACAGGCTCAGTCACATTGTGTTACCTCATTCAGAGAGAGAGAGAGACTTACAGACATTTGTTGACATTAAAATCTTCCAGATTATCACTTTATGTAAGATCTTAATTTGCGAGGTGACTAACTGTTGTCAGTGTATTAGAGTTCAAAGTACAACATTGTCTTCTGTAATGAAGCTGCACGACAAAGTAGCAGAATATAGAAACATTAAAGTCAAATATATTAAAGTGCATAAAGTTGTACTGAAGTAGGAAGGTAGAGTTTGAAGCTGAGATCTAAAATCTGACCATCTGTAACCGTGTCTGAGAGAGACCTGCCTCTCTGAAATCATGAAGGAGTTGTGTTCAATAGTCAAAGAGAACACCGTGTTTTATGGTCATCTTTGCTTTGTGTTCCAGACCTGTGGCGAGAAAAGCCCCAGCCCACGCTCGGAGGGGATTCACAGCCACTAAAAGCCACTTTAAAGGCTCCTAATGAATCATGATTCACTGTGCAGAAACCCTCCTCTCTGATTACCGCCTGACACGGCTGAAGCTGCTCTAATGAGGCTTTAAAAAGTGCTGCAAAAGTTTGAAACAAGTCTGTGATCCTCGGAATATATGATGTATTCAATGCTTTATCCACCTGCATGTGTGTTTGTGTGAACTTTAGCTCGACCGTTAAACTGGCTGGGCTGATACATTGGCTAATAATGGCTTGTTACAGATTTATCAGTGTCAGCATATAGTCTGCTAGCTGAAAGAAAGTCACTCAGCAAATGTTTAATGCACGATTTCAGCTGAGTTTCTGCTGCGATTTAATCACAATAAACATATCGGAATGATGCTGAATTATCTAAACCAAGAACAGTGTGATCCATGCTTTGTCAGCTTCATGTGCAACACGACGAGCTAAGACTTTTCAGACATTCGTTTCATGAAGAGGACTGGAGAATAGGTTTGGATCAAGGAACTTCATGTGATATCAGGATGTCAGGAGAACGTCAGCGCTGATGGACTCTCATTACACAGAGTCAGGAAAGTCTCAGTCAGTGATGTGAACACTCGTCTCGCTCGTTAACAGTGAACCATAAAGTCAATGTGCCGTAACTAGAAGCTAAAAAACAAACTTTATTTGCGTCTTTGCTTTTTGTATGTAAACAAGCCACGTGAAAAAATGTGCTTTGCTTTTGGTCTGAATACGACTTCAGTTTTATTGATGCCTGCATCAATCGGCCTTTATTGTGAACTTTATTCTCTATAAAGTCACTTCTGTTTAATTTCGAGTCCTAAAGTCTGACATTTTTAAACGAATGAAAACATCTGCCAGTCGTGCGACTCTTTAGACTTGTTTCTGCATCAAATCAACTGAAGTTTGAAGACATCAGTGTAACAAAAGCAAAATGAAGTGTGTTTCTGCATCAAATCAACTGTTGAGACGAGTTGTGTCTGTGCTGCACCAGGATATTCTGGACCAGTTCAACCAAAGAGAAAGCTCCATAAAGGAAATTCATGATTTAAGATGATATGTTTGCAGTGGATGTACACCACTCAGTTGCACTTCCTCTTACTGCCTAGTAACAGGAAGTGCAAACTAAGGACCAGTTCGGGGATTTTCAGCCTCAGTCCTATCATGCTGTTATGTGGAGCTAATGCCATGATGGTAGGAAAAAAAATGCAATATCTCTCTGTGCCTTTGGAGGACGCTATCTGCTTCTCCAGCGGGCCCTGGAAAACCTCCACCAGACGACGTAACACACGTCATCGGGTGGAGGCCAGGGAGCTCGCTAAATTACACCTCCTCAATCTAAGAAGCCGCCTCCAATGTCACGTCTCGTTTAAAATCGTCAGATTTGAAATGCAGAGTGCAGACCTGAAGATGTTTTAGACGATCCACCGATATATTCTCGCCCTGTCAGAGGGAGGGGCGCAATGCATGCTGGGTGATGTAGGAATGTAGAATGGGCGAAACCACGAGCCGTTTGTTCAACTTTCTCCACAGCTACGGCGCTAATTTCAAATATTATTGCTTCTGTCGATCACAGAGAACAGCAGCTGTGACTGACAGCGGCTTCTTCCTGGGGAGACCTTTAAAGATAAACTGCAGACTCTCCTCCACTTTGAATCCCCTCACCCACTCTCTCACCACTTGCAGCAGAGCCAGGTATCCAGCTCCCACGTTGTCAAAGTTGACCTTGACTTTGGTCCAGTAGTACAGCGAGGTGTCGTTGAGCGCCTCGCACTCGGACTTGTTGTTGATGAAGGCGGCCTCGTAGATGTGACCCGTGCGGTTGACGCAGCGGCCGAACTTCCCGGCGAACAGGTTGACGCCCATGATGCTGAAGATGAGCCAGAAGATGAGACAGACCAGCAGCACGTTCATGATGGAGGGGATCGCCCCAATCAGAGCGTTCACCACCACCTGCACCGACACAGACACACACAGTCACACACACACAGTAAACACTTTATGACACTAAAGGACAGCATCAGGTTTGGTCTGTGGCTGGTCAGGCTCAACATGTACAGACACCAAAACCTTCTGGGCCCATTGTCACACTTTTCTCATTTATGCTAGCATGTTAAAAATAACACTAGAATTGGACTTCCTGAATGTTCACCTGACCAACATGTACAGAACCAGCACTCGATGTTTTCCTCCAGCATCAGCATCAGCAGCACAGTGTGAAGCCCAACACGACACAGTATGAAGAGACACAGTTTTAGAAGTTTGCTGTATATTGTAGGGTTGAGGCAGGCTGGAGAACCAGGACCATCAGTCATGGAGTGTCACAGTTTACTTTGATAGCTGAAGCTGAAGCTTAATCTACTGTTCACTTCAGACTCAAAGCAGCAGCAGCTCATGATGGACAGATGAAGACTTTTCATCATAGATTTCAAAGACGGAGATATTCCTCAGTCTGCACATGAGCAGTAGGGGAAACCTGTAAAACTAAATGGGAACAAGTCCGGGAGCGTTACGTCCGAACACGGAGGAGCATGTTGGAGAGACGGAGCGGGGACGGAGCAGACGGTGTGTTCTAACCTCCTCAAGTGTCTCCATGTCTGTTGTTTACTGTATGCTTACCTGAGCTCTCTGGTGTGCCCTCTAGAGGTAACCTCCAGTAACACGTGTAGTCAAAACACTAGTGAACTATGTGAACAATTATGTTCATGATGCAGACGGTTGTGTACGAGAACGCAAGGTTAAAACGTAAGAATATCTCCGGCCTTAACGGAACGAAAAAATGACATTTTTTTTCAGAGACTTTTGAAACTTTTAAATTGAGGTTAGATTATTTTGTTTGGGTTAAGTTGAGATTTGGATCAAGAACGAACACAAGCAATAAAACAAAAGTAAGACATGTTTGAAAAAAGACAAGAATGATGGTGGCCTGCTAGCTTGTAAGGCTAACCCAGCCGCAGCTTGCACGAACGAGCGCACACAGAAGGCCAAAAGCTTCTTCTGTTCTGTTTTCTTCTCGAGTTAAAACACTAATTTAGCCAACAGTGTTTTTGTCAACACTTTCAGATCATTTCAGCTTTTCTCTCATGTTGATATTTAGTT
>NW_027211691.1:25207500-25212500 GCF_022749685.1 Semicossyphus pulcher
CCGAAACATTGTTTGAAATCAGGGAGCGCTCGATTTCTTTTAATCCAAATACATCATCCTCACATCAGAGGATTCTTTACAACAACTACCAACAAATTATGGAGGCTTGATTGATTTATAGCAAAGTCACAGTACTTTTATTAAAACAGCAAGCTTCCACCATGTGTAGTCTAATTTAATGAAAGCAATCAAACAGAAACAGAATATTATCATTACACTGGAAACTGACCTGCTGCAGGCAGCGAGATATTTGGGTTTACATTGATCGTGAATAAAAACAGAAATAGTTGAAGCCTTCATTCTTTTTGCAACAGAAGCCGGACTCCTACGACTCTAGTTTCATCACCTTGACACTACAGTCATTGAACTTTCCATAAGCATGAATATCTGCTTCAGACCGACACAAGAAGCTGTTCTGCTGTGAAACATGCAGACGGAACAGATCTTTGCCGTGTTTTTCGGTAGGTTAAGTGTGTGTTTTGGTTAGCGGCTACAGCGGCTTTCTACCGTGCAGCTCTGGCTTAAAATGACGTCACCATCGCTAGATGGCAGCACCCGTCACGGGGGATATTTTGGCATCAATTTTGTACAATGAGAGCAGATGGAGACGCGTCGTCCATCTTTATATACAGTTGCTGGGTTGTACAGATTCAACGGATATGAAGCATCTTAAGGTACCCTAAGAAATGACATCACATTGTTATTTCTCAAATAGAACGCTGGCCCTGTTGTTGGCTGAGTAGGACTTATAATGAAGGGTTAACTAACCGCCACCTGTAATATCTGTGGAGTGCTTTCTAACTGTTATTGATACATAATAATGAAATCCACACTTATACTCCTTTTGTTTGTTTTCTTTCTTAAAACGTTTAAATAATACGAGGCCGGTAAGAAAGGCCGGTAAGATTTAAAGGTATTAATCAAGCGCTCCTCTGTTGGTCCCAGCAGTTCAGCTGATATCAAACCAGGTGTTCAGGTGTGTTTGTCGTGTTAATACTGACTCTTACCCTCATGCCTTCAAATCTGGAGAGGGCTCTGAGGGGCCGCAGAGCTCGCAGCGTCCGCAGGGACTTGATGGCTGCAAAGTCTGAATAACCCAACGTGTTGGCCACCAAACTGACCAACGAGACCTGGAGGAGAGAGAGAGAGGGAGAGAGAGAGGATAGGAAAAGATAGAGACAGGAAGAAGGGAAGGAAGAGAGAAGCAGGACGGTTAACTTCTATTCTAATAAGAGACACAGAGAGAGGAGCGATCCAAAGCCTGCCAAGCAGAGCTGTGAATGTAAGGGGGGAAACTTAAATATGCGCTGACTGGAGCCCCCTGTAGGAGAGGAAGAGAGAGGAGAGGAGAAGGAGTGCACAGAAGTCACTGAGAGGTTTAGAGCAAGAAAACAGCTGCATGTTTCACTCTCTGAGCTCCGGCCTGTGAAACAAAACGTGAGTGTTAGTGAAGTGTCCATGTGGTGGCAAAACCCAATTCAGTTCATCTTCAAAGTAACTCCTTCATTTAAAACGTGGGAGAAAAGGGATTATTACAAGTCAGCACAATGACACGCAGCAGGAACGGGACATCATGTCTTATTCTGAGGAGAAAAAGCAACGGTTGAAGTGGTATTCTGGTCTTTCAAAGTGGGCTGTATTTACATATTATGGGAGAAAATGACAACAAAAAAATGTAGAGTTGCTCGAGTAGATGTGTTCATCCTGCAGCAGTGAAACAGGCTGTAATGGCTGCAACATAAGTCAAAGGTCGTCCACTAGAAGTTCTTGTTGTTTCCACTGACAGGCTCAGATTGTTCTTCTAAGTGTGTGACAACATGACAGAAAGGATCCCTACAGAGATAGACCTTTTTGTTACAGAGGAAGATGATTGTTTTAACCACACACAGACGTTACATCGCTCTCTGCACACACACCAGACTCCATTCATTAAAACAGGGATTTTACATTGATGAACAAGAGAGTAGCTGGTGTAGTGCTGTCACAATCTGTTATTTTTTATTGATTGTGTTTTACAGAATAATGTGTTTGATTCCAACTAAATGTTTAAAACACCAAAATCACATAAACTAACCAACTGATCGAGGCAGCAGCAGGCCAGAAACTCCTGTGTTCTGAGAAGTAAAATTGCTGTTTTTGCTAATGGAGTCTGGTGTTTTCACAAATGAATGCTACAGCCATGTCTGGTTAAAAACAAGCATCTTTCCCTTTAGAATGACGGTCTTTCTCCTTCCCATAATGTTCTCAGACAGTTCGAATAACAATCTGAGCCTGTCAGTGACAAAAACAAGAACTTTTGGACGCAATTTGATTGTGCTTGCCCCCAGGGATTATGTTGCAGACATTACAGCCTGCTTCACAGCTGCTGGCTAAAGAAATCTACTTTTTGTACCTATTAGTCATTTAGACCCCAAAATATGTACAAAATAAGGCCCAGGTTTAAAAATAATAAGTAGATTAAATGATAAAGTTGGACATAAAACTTTAAGTTAGGATTATACAGTAATCAGTCTGAGACAGCAGATTAAAGCCAATGTCAAACCCAGAAACCGCAGCATCTCTAAAAGCCTCTAAAGCCAGCCTGCAAAGCCCCACATGAGCGCTTGATTTCCACCCCTGAGCAGCAGGTCTCAGGCGGGTCGGTGGGCGGAGCTCCTGGTGAGTTCTTACCCTGATACCAGCGAAGCGGGACGCGGCCCGGAGAGGACGGAGAGCCCTGAGCGTCCTCAGCACCCGCATGGTGGTGATCTGGTCCACAGAGAAGTACTGAGCCAGCTGGCCCAGCACTGAGATCTACAGGGTGCGGCCACACAGTCACTGTGAGAACTGACGTCTACAGATTACAAGACGTTTCCAAAGTCCGACCAACATTTAAGGCAATTAAAAGTTTATTTTTACACCATTAATAACAAACTATTCTGTTCAGTACTGAGCTTCTGCCTTAGCCTTTACACTTCCTGTGTATATTTCACAATAAAAGCCTCTCAGGAAAGAAGAAGGACAATGCGTTTAAATGTGAAACATCTATGCAGGGCACATTGTGGTTAAACACAGAGGAAACACAGTTAAACAGAGATGGTTTGTTTGATGAACTTTGAGGTTGAACAGAGTTTAAAACATGGTCCTGTGGAAGAGTAAATGATACTGAACTTAATGAGATAAACTGCAAGATAAAAAGCAAATTAAATCCAGAGCAGATTAGAAACCAGCTTCTTGTTCAAAAAGCACGAATGGTTTAAAAAGATGAACTATGAGTCTGTCGCTACGGCAAACCTGTTTCTCTTTATGTCTCAGGTAAAAAAAAAGCTACACTAGGATCTAAAGTATTATTTATCATTATAAAATATTTCCTTTATATCTGAATTATGTGTGTGTTCCCTGCTATGTTTGTCCCTTTCCCCTTTCTGTTGTATCTTCCCAGGTGAGACGCTTTAGACGCTTTAAAACCCGGTCCTGAGATCTGAAGAGGGGGCCGCTGTGGTTCTGCCTCCCAGCAGGGGTTTTGTGTTGTTGAGTTTTCTTTGATTTTCAGTTGACTTCAGTTCATGATTTGGTTGTGTGAACAGTTGTTAGCCCCATAGGGCCAATTAAAACAATTAAAACTAACTGATTATTTAAATATTGTATCCATTTCATTGAATAATCTTTAGAGCCTTGAACAGACGCATTTCACACATAAGAAAAGAGATCCAGTAAAGCATTATTTTAATCCCTGCATTTATTTCCTCTTCAATCTTCTCTTCCGTCTTCATCATCCTCCCACCACTGTTTAAGATCATGCAACACAGGGACCAATAAGCTTCAAGGCGTTCATTATCATAATTTATGGTTACACTTTGATTATCTCGTCACATGCAGACTGTATATATGACGAGGGCGTAGTCGCTGTGACCTCACCTATTGGTTTGTTGAATAATTCATGAAGCTGAAGTTTAACATCTTGGCGGCCATGTTGTTGTTTTTAGAGCCAAACGTGACCATATTTGGATGGGATGGTGGATTCCAATTGTTAGAACTTACGGGAGCATCAGTGACTAAATGAACATCATGCTGTGTTGAAGAAGACTTGAGACTAGAGACTGAGACCATAAACTCATTAGGAACATGTTTACAGAGGGAGAAGGAGGCTCCTTTTCTTGTCTATTTGCAACAAGTAGAGTCGCCCCCTGCAGGCCATCAGACAGAATGCAGGTTACAGCATACCCCTTATTTTACACATTCTCTGGTTTGTATTTGTCTGCGTTTTCTGCCCTCTAGTGGCTAAAAACTGGTGCACACAGCTTTAAGTAAGAGATGATAGTGTTCCGTACACTACTTCCTGTCCTCACTAATAACACTGAAGTGTTTCTTGTGTCAGATGTGCATGGTTAAACCTCTGTGACTCAGCTCATCTCCTTTTCTCTCTTCAGGCCATTACAGTCAAAATAAAAACGTCACAACACGCAGAGACATTTATCAAGACGGCGAGGCGGAAAACAGCCAGAGAGAGAGAGAGAGAGAGAGAGAGAGAGAGAGAGAGAGAGAGAGAGAGGGAGAGAGGGAGAGAGAGAGAGAGAGAGAGCGAGAGAGAGAGAGCGAGAGAGAGAGAGAGAGAGAGAGAGAGCGAGAGAGAGAGAGGGAGAGAGAGAGAGAGCGAGAGAGAGCGAGAGAGAGAGAGGGAACGAGAGAGAGAGAGGGAGAGAGAGAGAGAGAGAGAGAGAGAGAGAGAGAGAGCGAGAGAGAGAGAGAGAGAGAGAGAGGGAGAGAGAGAGAGAGAGAGAGAGGGAGAGAGTCAGTTTCCGACTCGATGCATGCATATAGATGGTGTGCATCATAAACTGTGTGTGTCACTCTACCTCTGAATAATGTTGCCCTGAAGAGTGAAAGAGAGAGTGTGAGTGTCCACGTATACACATCTTTGTGTGTGTGTGTGTGTGTGTGTGTGTGTAGGTTAAAAAGCTGCTGCTGCTGGCCTGAGGCAGTTTGGACTCTCTCTCTCTCTGTGCCTCTCTTTGTCTCTT
>NW_027211691.1:25217500-25240000 GCF_022749685.1 Semicossyphus pulcher
CTTCGGTTTGTGAACTGTTCGACATTTTGGCCCTCGCAATGTTGGGTTTTTTTTCGAGCCAGAAGCGACCGTGTTTGGAGAAGAGGGTGGAGCTGGAAGGATGAACAAATGCTAAGCTACCAAAGTTAAGCTATTTCTGTCAAGGCTAATTCATGAGCTGGCTAATTAGCTCGTCAAAGACAGTGTTTCCAACAGAATGAGATTCTATTTGTGATGCAAGCTGACCGGGAGTTGTTTATTTATCAGACTAAAGAAGCTGAAAGAGCTTGTGGAAAGTAGCTCACCTGCTGCTCGTACACATCTATGACAGGTCAAGTGGACGAAACGCACCGGGACACTTAAAAAAGAATCGGTCTGCCCGTCACTAAGCTAACAACAGCCTGACTGCCTGCGCGGGCTGCCACAGATAAACCAGGGTATGACAAACAGTGAACGAGCTAACAAGAAGGATGGTGAGCACAGACACAGTTAGCTGCTAATCAGAGCTAACATCTAAATAAAACAATAAGTGTTGTTGGACGGTCTGTTCGTCCAATAAAGCGCACACACAGATTATCTGTCTGATATTTACATGAACAAATCTCCAAACGGCTCCAACAGCACAAACACGTCATGAAGAGAGAAATGAGCTATAGAGACCCAAACTGTAAACGCTACATAACTCCTGTTTTCACAGCAGGACAAAAACCTGAACACACATGGAGAGGAACATTTTACTGATTCGTTAACGTTTCCAGAACCTCAGAAAATCTTAATACAAGTTAAAAAGTGACTAAATGAGTGAGTGAGGGTCCTGCTCAAGGGCACTGCGGCAGCAAACTCCGTCTGCTGCGGGAGTCACACCTGAGACCTTTCAGTGACAAGACGTCGCAGCAGGAGACACCACCGCTGCTGCTGCTGCTGCTGCAGGCGAGCACACAGCTCACTGAGGCAGAGACACACACACACGCACACACACACACACACACACACACACACACACACACACACACACACAGACACAGACACACACACACACACACACACACACACACACAGACACACACACACACAGACACACACACGCACACACGCACGCACACACACACACACACACACAGACACACACACACACACACACACGCACTCCTTATTCCCTCTCAATCGCGTGACGTGCAGCTTCACAACATTAACCAATGAGTTGGCATTTAGAGGACCAATGGGGCAGCTAATCTGACGCCCGCTGTCAGCACAGATGTGTGTGTGTGTGTGTGTGTGTGTGTGTGTGTGTGTGTGTGTGTGTGTGTGTCTGTGTGAGAGACTTAAATGTTGGGATGTCTTGTGGATTATTACATATTTGCATGTGAGGTAAAATTTATATATTTTTCTGCATGAATGTTGGTTAATGACACACTGAATCTGCAGCAAACGTGTGTGTGTGTGTGTGTGTGTGTGTGTGTGAATGTAGATAACAGTTCGTGTCACAGTGAGTAAATCTTTCTGTCAGGACAACAGGAAGTGATGTCGCTCAGAGTCCAGCTACAGAACATGTTTCCCTTTTTCTGTTTCTGTGTTTCAGGACCAACTGAGAATCCTTAGTGCCTTAAACCTGCAGTCTTTCTGACGTCCAGCAGGGGGCGACTGCACTGGTTGCAAAAACAAGTGTGATTGTATAGAAGTCTATGAGACAAGGCTCCTCCTCCTCTCCTGATTTATTCCCTCAGTGAGCATGTTCCTAATGAGTTTATGGTCTCGATCTCTAGGTTTAAACCTTCTTCAGCACAGCGTGATGTTCATTTCTTAGTCTATTTTCACAAACTCCAAATATGTCTGAAGAATCATAAAATATTCTAGTATTAGCAGTTATGAGACGGTCCTTCCAATATGTCCTGGATCCATCTCTGCAGCACACAAACACATGAAACTAGCACGCATCGTCTCTTCCAGATCTGTGTTGTCAAAGCTAAAAGGGCATTTCTAACGTTAACAGAATATTCCTTTAAAACTCAGGGTCAAGTACGTTTTTGGACCTGTGCGCACCCTTACAGCATGCATTGTTAAGTACACCTCCTTTGAACCCGCTCTAAAGGCAGCATTGTCTGGTTTCAGCGTATCGGGTAAAAGCGACCGCTGACCTTCATTCATGTGAAGAGTTTCTTTGCGCTGCAGCTCCGACTCGTTAGCGCGGCTCGCTGAGGTTTCTCCCGTCCGACCGACCTTTCTTCCTGTGTGATGAATAATTAGCGGCGGGGGAGCGTCGCCATTCAGGCCGACACACACACTCTGTCTTAGTGACAGGCAGAGGGAGCAGCGGGGAGGCACGCTGCTGTTTGTGCTTTGTAATCACAGCGTGAAGGAACACACACACAGACACACAGAGTCACACAGAGACACAATCCTTCAAAGACAAAACAGCAGCTCTATGTGGAGCAAAAACTACGCACGCAGATAAATCCACAAAGTTAGGAGAATGCAAACACATTAAAATATATATGTGTGAGTGTGAGGAAGAAACACCTCATATCTTCATTTTTAAACAGCGCACGTTTTCTGACGATGCCAACACAAGACATGGAGGATGAACTTAAAAGTTAAACAGACGGTACGTTCGCTGACGTGCAGCCCATAGAAGCATGACTGCAGCTCAATGAACCAAACAACCAGCAGCCATAAGATCTCTTTTTACAGAGCATCAGACTTCCTGTTCAGTACGTCAGAAGTAAGTCCGTTTGACTCTGTGTTCACAACAAAAGCGAAGCTAACTTTTAAAAGCTGATTGTGTTTATTTTATTGGTAAAACACAGGCTGTGAGTATCCCGCCTTCCAGATGTGCTAGAAAACCAAACGCTGGCGTGTCGGGGTTCATAACATCACTTGCAGCCAAACACAGCTGGTTAACCTCCCTCCTCCTCCTGAGCTGTGTCTGATGAACTCTCCTGCTGCTTCCAGCTCCTTCAGGCTGACCAGTGCCCAGTGTGATGAGCTGTTAGCTCGGGTCAGTACCAGGATTTCTCTGATGGACACCAACTACCGGCGTTCTGTTTCAGCTGTGGAGCGCCTGTCCATCTGTCTCCGCTGAGTGGCAGTTTCACTGTATCTAGCAAGTCACAGGTGGGCTGAGATCTGTCTCACTACAGCGCTATGAAGCCACAACAAACAGATGTGACTGAGATTTAATGACAATAAACAGGCTGAGAGGATGCTGAGAGAACTACATCAGGAGGCAGGGTTGTAAAAAGTCTGAGTTCATGTTTCGTCAGGTCTGTCTGCGAGACGAGAAGCAAACAAGTTTTCTGAATGGAGTTTGGACATGTAAGAGATGCTGGCCACACAGACGCATGAACAAGGCAGATAATAAGACACACTACAAATACTATTATATTACTCCACCTTCTTCTCCTGCTATGTACTATATTTACTCTCCTGCAACTATTTTACTACAACTTCCATGTGGCCATTCCTTGTCTTAAAACACACACACACACGCACACGCACACGCACACGCACACGCACACACAGCTGGTGTCTGCCTGCTGTTGTTAGTCAATTTTTCTGGCCTACTTCTGCAGCAGCTGGCCGACTGGCAGGAACCACTGCTCCCACACACACATGAGCGCACACAGTGACACGGAGCTGTGTCAGCATACTGGTGCTACTGGTCCAGAGAGAGGGGACCGCGAGCTGAGTCAGGAGGGAAGCCAGGCGGCGGCTCGCAGGAGGGACGAGTCTGTTCTCTGTCCCCGAAATGTGTTGATACCAGCAGGGTCAAAGTCCGTCATCACCGCCTCTCGTTTTCTGTCCTCTACACTTTGATTCTTTCAGTCTTTATCTTCCACTCTTCATCCCTTTGTTTTATCTTTCACCTCTCTCGGTTTCTCCTTCTCTTTCTTTTTCATCCCTTTGTTTTATCTTTCACCTCTCGGTTTCTCCTTCTCTTTCTTTTTCATCCCTTTGTTTCATCTTTCACCTCTCTCGGTTTCTCCTTCTCTTTCTTTTTCATCCCTTTGTTTCATCTTTCACCTCTCTCGGTTTCTCCTTCTCTTTCTTTTTCATCCCTTTGTTTTATCTTTCACCTCTCTCGGTTTCTCCTTCTTTCTTTTTCATCCCTTTGTTTTATCTTTCACCTCTCTCGGTTTCTCCTTCTCTTTCTTTTTCATCCCTTTGTTTTATCTTTCACCTCTCGGTTTCTCCTTCTCTTTCTTTTTCATCCCTTTGTTTTATCTTTCACCTCTCTCGGTTTCTCCTTCTCTTTCTTTTTCATCCCTTTGTTTTATCTTTCACCTCTCGGTTTCTCCTTCTCTTTCTTTTTCATCCCTTTGTTTCATCTTTCACCTCTCTCGGTTTCTCCTTCTCTTTCTTTTTCATCCCTTTGTTTCATCTTTCACCTCTCTCGGTTTCTCCTTCTCTTTCTTTTTCATCCCTTTGTTTTATCTTTCACCTCTCTCGGTTTCTCCTTCTCTTTCTTTTTTATCCCTTTGTTTCATCTTTCACCTCTCTCGGTTTCTCCTTCTCTTTCTTTTTCATCCCTTTGTTTTATCTTTCACCTCTCTCGGTTTCTCCTTCTCTTTCTTTTTCATCCCTTTGTTTTATCTTTCACCTCTCTCGGTTTCTCCTTCTTTCTTTTTCATCCCTTTGTTTTATCTTTCACCTCTCTCGGTTTCTCCTTCTCTTTCTTTTTCATCCCTTTGTTTCATCTTTCACCTCTCTCGGTTTCTCCTTCTCTTTCTTTTTCATCCCTTTGTTTCATCTTTCACCTCTCTCGGTTTCTCCTTCTTTCTTTTTCATCCCTTTGTTTCATCTTTCACCTCTCTCGGTTTCTCCTTCTTTCTTTTTCATCCCTTTGTTTTATCTTTCACCTCTCGGTTTCTCCTTCTCTTTCTTTTTCATCCCTTTGTTTTATCTTTCTCTTTTAAAATGTGAACGGCGAGGAGAGGAAACAATGATACCAGCTTTGTTTAAAGTCTCGTTGTTCAGTCTTCTTTCCTCCATTGCTTCCCGCTCTTCTTTTTATCTTTCCTTCTACCTTTTTTATCCTTATTTTTAAAATGTGGACGACACATCTGCACCATATTTTGTTTCATATCTTACACATTTGTCCTTACCTCTCCTCCTTTCCTCATTTCCTCGTCTTCCTTTTATTCCCTCCTGCAGTATAAACTCTTCCTCTCCTTTCCTTGCATCTTCTCTTTTAATCTTCTTTAAATGTTTTAGCCACATTTACTGTGCAAAAACATCTTTTTTATTGGCATCAAATTCTGTAAAGGTCATTAAACTTGTGACGTGCAGAACATCTCCATGAATGCACCATCTTTGTGCACAGTCGAGAATGTTATTTTTGTTTTCACAGATTCAGAGCGACGTTTTATTTTTGTGTCCACATTCACCTCTCCTTTCTCAGCTCCTTTTACTGAATCCTTCCCTACCTTTATCCTCTCATTTCCTTTACTTCCTCACTACTGGTTTGCTCCCTTTCTCTCCTCTTTCCTTCACATGTTCTTCTCTCATGTCCTCCTCTTCAAACTGCCTCCTTAGTTGTTCCCTGTTATTTTCTTATTTCATTATATTTCTGTCCCTTTGGTGCCTCTACTTAACTTTTTCTTTGCTCCTCCTCCTCCTCTCTAACCCGTCCCGTCTCTCACCTCCTCGTACAGACGTGCCGATGACAAAACTGTGGAGCAAAGGACGAGTTTTGCTCATGTTTCATCCCTCGTCTGTCGCTGCTCCAGAAGCCGATCTAAGTCCAGCTGGTGACAAACGTCTGCCTGCTGCGAAGGACTCTGCTGAATCAGGAAGAACCCGGCGGCGTGTTGGGACAGTGGTGATGGACGCATCAATCTTCTAAATGAATCAAAGCTAATTCAACATCTGCCGTTTGGCAGGCGCTTTCACACAGAGCACCTCTTACAGGAAACAGGCCTCTGGGTGAGCGGGGAAGAGAACCTGGAACTTTATGTGAGGCTAAAACAAAAGCTGTTTCTCTAGCGCCGTCGCGGTTCGTAACACACGTATTTATCTTATTCATCGACATTTACACACGTATGATTCCAACAGGTGCTGCGTGAGGCATGCTGCAAGAAGTTATCTGCAGTGAACGAGTTCTAACAAAAGCAACAACTTTTACATGCACAATAACACAAACTGGCAACCTACAGGACGCAGCAGAGGCAACACCGGAGACATGGAGGGCGCCTCGCCAGACACCATTAAAGTTGGATTTATGGAGTGTGTAATGGATGACGATAAAAAGAAAACAACTGCAGTTTGCAAGGTATGCGCTTCCAAAATAAGCGACACGACGACCCCCACATCAAACCTCATCCGTCACTCCAACACCCACGAACAAAGGTACGTCAGTGTGTCTGTTTAGCTCATTTATCAGCTGGTCAAGCGCAAACTAGAAAGCTAACGTTAAGCTGAAGCTGTGTTAGACTATCAATTATGATTTTATTGAGAAGACCATTCGGGGCCACATAACCAGGGAAACTAACATAACGCGGGCGAGACGCATGCTGCAAGAAGTGAACGGTTCTCTGCAGTGAACGAGTTCTAATTAAAACAAAAACTTTGACATGACAGTAAACTTTCAGATGCAGAGAGATAAAAGAATCCAGGTGAAACTCTGCAGAAGAGCCGAGTGTATTTTAGTTTGGTCAGAAAGACATGTGCATCTGTACGTGTATTTGTCCTCCTTGGAGTCTCATGTCGTCACGGCAGCTGGGGATGCTTTTTCTGTGTTTGTTCTTTGCTGCGGGTTTTCCAGCTGGCTGGCCTAAATCTGTCCGAGTGTTTTTTTCTTCCTTTACCTCAAGTTACCTCTGAAAGTCAAATGGGCAATAACAACACAGAGATGTTACTGTGACTTTAAAAAAAATCCTCTTTGCTGCTGAACTTTGATCCTGAGTCGGACGCTTTTACTTCAACAGCATCCATCAGACACAAACTCCTCCCATCACTCCCTCATCACCGCTCCTCTGTCTCTGTACCATGGACACACTGAGCTGAACTGGGTCTAAGACAAATCTCTGTGCGCTCGGAGGAAACTGGCTGAGTCAGGAAGGAAACGAAGTGTTTGCGTTTCACCTGGGTTAGGCAGAACGAGACCATTAATCTCATTATGAAAGTATTGGGGCAAGTGGGCGGTAGGATGTGCTCATGGCCGGTGAAAGCATCATGCGACTCACTGACTGTAAGGCTGAGGACAACATGCTAATCCAAAGACGAACTGCTCTGTATAATGATGAATTGAATCACCAACACTTTTACACACGACACCAAAGACAACAGATTTAACAGACTGTGTTTGAACATCAAAGACTATCATGCCACCATAACCCTCCTCGTGTGCACAGACTCTGTGACGGAATTTTACCTCATTTTATTTTTGAATTTCATTTTTAAACCCTCAGTTTTTTCACCTCTGCCGTACCTGACATGTAACCAACATTCAGCTGCGTGAGCTCTGCAACAACAAGAGGAAGGAAGATTCGATGACACTTTTTGAGGAGCTCCTGGTGACTTGGACTCGAGTGGACTCAGGCTGCACAAGCTGTCGGCTAAAAGATGTTGAAAACGTGATTTTAATTAAAAGGAAAAATAGAAATAGTTTTCTTTATTTCAAAACAAATCAACGCTCTTCAAACGTCAGCAAACAGAGTGTAAGTCAATAAAATAGGTCAAACTGGCACGTTATCCTTTCAGCCTCTTCCTCAAGACTAAAGGTGACACTGACCAAAGAGGAGTGTAGACTGTGTGTCAGAACGACTCACTCATGGAAGGAATAAAGACAACACCTTTTTAAGGCCAATGTTTCCTGCAGAGCGGCTCCTCCTCATATGCTAAGCTAATTAGCACCTCTGTCTTACCGTGGATTAACTTTAGACGAGTCTAACTGAGTTTTAGTTTATCTAATCAAACTTTGAACAACCCTGTAAGGACAGCTAAATCTGTTGGGTGATTTGTAAACGTACAGCGGTGTATCATCTGCGTAGCGACTGATATAAATGTTCTGTTGTTCTTGCAGCTCATTGTAGCACCAGCAATGTAATAATACTACGTCATATCAGCTCTCCTGGGATTTCACCGGCTGCTGGTAAGCAAACAGTACTCCAGTGTTCCCCCAGCCTGTCCTCCTCTCTTACTGTATGTTTCTGTAATACCCGCGTGTTAGCTCTCGAAGACGAATGTGTACGCTCCACGGAGGAAGTGGCTGAGTCAGGAAGGAAACAACGTGTTTGCGTTTTACCTGGCTTAGTCAGAAAGAGACCATTAATCTCATTATGAAAGTATTGGGGCAAGCGGGTGGTAGGGTGGGCTCATGTTTCACTGAAGCCATGTGAAACTGAATAATTACAATATATGAAGATCTGATAGCATCTACAGAGATTTCACTCACTGTACGAAACGACAAAGGGGGTCATGACAAAGTGTCGGTATGTGAAGACTTGGGATGAGAGACGTCAGATGATGCGTCTCCAATGTGTCCAAAACTGAGGGAACTTTCTCACTGACTTGTTTTTCAAGAGCGCCGTACTGCAGCTTTAAGGATGTGTGTGTGTTTGTGTACTTGCTTACGGTCCGGGAAGCAGTTGTCGGGGTCCATGGCCTCCTCAGCCATCTCTGAGTACTCATCCTCTTCCTCCCCAGGCTTCCTCAGGTCCACCGTGCTGCCCTCTGATAGGCTGATGTCGTCTTTCTGCTGAATAAAAGAGTCGGAAACAACCAATCAGAAGCAGCGCCCTTCTTTGACCGTCTAATGGTATCCAATTAATCTGAGGAAAGCTCTCAACAGCACATTTAGATCCCAGCAGATCTACTGGAAGCACATTAGTCTAAACACGCTGCCCTCTGATAGGCTAATAAATCAAGACGTTTAATATTTATAGAACACTCTCATTGTTATTTTTTACTTCATGGATTTTTCTTCTTGTTTATGCCTCCTAAAATATCACACCGGACAATCTGTTAGTCTGATGTTATCGATTTGTCTTTTGACTTCAAACACGATCAATATGTTCTGGTGTTAACCATCTACGGTTCCAGTCTGGTTAACTGTAGAAACAAAAATGCCTTGACTTCGAAGGTTTTTTTGTCGGACTTTGCCTTATTTGAAAGGACAGGTGGACAGGAGATGTGGGAAGGAGAGAGGGACGACCAGGACTTACTGTATTTTCAAACCTGTGCCCTATTTTTCTTTATATTTTGGGTCTAAATAACTACAGGCTGTCATGGCTGCAATGTGGGGGCCTGATGCCTGATAACAGTACACCCACTTAAAGGGGGGAATTCACTGATGATGTTCAAGCACAAACACGGCCACAAAGTTTCGCAGCTCCGTGCAGTTTGCTCTTGTTTTGCGTCTGATTGTGGAGAGAAGCTGTGTCCACGCTCTGCTGCGCGGTGCTCAGGCATTAACTGAGCTCCACGCTGACGGAGCTCAGCTCCGTGCACAGATCGATGGTGATCAGGGAGAGGACGGGGCAGCTCTTTTAACAGTTCACTGTAAAGTCCAGACTCGACAGGTGTTTACTCGTTTCACTGTCTGTAACGCAGCTTCATTTTTTAAACGAGCGCGCAGCAGCAGCTCGTCCAGATAATAATCCCCGTCCTGCCTAACAGCTCCAGACGTCTCCACACATGTGGACAGAGTGTGCCCGTGTGCCGGGGATGAGCCTCGCACAGCCCCGGGCCGAGTGATCTCCTGATTATAATTATAATGACTAAATATTAGTAACAGACTGTTTTTACAGACAAACACATGTTTTGATCACACAAAAGGTGAATTGTCATCATGATCAGTGTAAACTCAGTGCATGACGGCCCTTATAACACTGTGCTGCAGTTCCAGCTCTCTGCAGACGGTAATATTTTCACTCTAACTGCGCGCTGCTGTTAGTGCGGCTGTTTGTGAATCAGACACTTCACCACGAGGCTTTTGCATAATAAGGGGCTAAATTTGCCCCAAATCTTTGAATAATGACCCATTTAAATACGCGCAAACGGCACCGAGACGCAGCTCTGCAGCGCATTCGACCCTCTGAATCTTTTGGTGTCATTTGCACAGGTCGGGCGCAAAAGCCGCACAATCCTTTAGTGAATTCCCCCCAAAGTGTTTGTTTTTGCCACTGACAGGCTCGGATTGTTCTTAAAATCGCTCTCTTCAAAGCCACCGGACTACAGCTGCCTCAATCAGTGAGTGCGTTTGTGTTATTGTGTGACTTTGCTGTTTCTAACGGTTAGCTCAGATCCAACACGGTATTTCTGTAACACACAAAAAACTAACTCCTGTGTTCTGTGAGGTAAAAACACTGAAGCAACCCACCCGAGATATTCAGAAACTTGTTGCACTTATTCGTCAATTAGACCCTTAAATATGTGACTAAAACAGGCGCAGGTTTAGAGATGCGTGAGCTCTGATTTAAGGTGATGTCTTTGGTAGAAGTGACACCACATCAAACCCGCGACGCCCTCCCTCTGAGTCACACAGCTTTGCTTTTGCTCCTTCAGACGTCTTTCACGAGCCCACTAGATGTTTTTCTCAATAAGACAAAAACAGATGACATTACTCTAAAGTTATAGAGGTGTATTTGGTGTTGTCTAAGGATAGTCTCCAAAATAAACTCCGTTAAGGCCACTGATGTGTTTTTATTTATTGGACAATAAAGGAGCCGCATGGAGCACAAGCACCAGATACAGTACGTGAAGTTAATTTGTGGCAGCTGTAGTAGCAGTACGAGTTCACGTGCAGCTCCAGCTTTATCTGAGTAAAGTATAGTGTGTGTTTGTGTGATCATCAGCATCATTTTGCTACGGTCGGGGCTGAATGAGTCACATCTGATGTTACATAACTGGCAGGAATCCTGGCGGAGAAAACAGAGAGGCTTCACCTTCCAAACCTTCCTCCCTCCGCCAGGAAATCTGCCGTCTGTTCACTTTGACTCTGAGATCTGGGCAAAACTAGACGTCAGGAAATCCCCCCTCGTACCCCCCATCCACACAGACTTCAATCGTGCCTGTTTGCTAAGCATCATGGGAGTTTAACTTTACAAAGGGACGAGGGAGATGGAGGGATGGGAGGCAGCGTTTCTGCTGAGGCTGTGGAGGGAAATTTGGCAAGTTGTGTTAAATATCTGGACAAAGACACAGCAGGGGTGCGTGTGTGTGTACTGTATGTGTCTGTGTGTGTGTGTGTGTGTGTGTGTGTGTGTGTGGACAGGTGAACCAACCTGAGTCAACAGCTAACTCATGAATACATTCAGAGTCTGGGAACAGAGAGAGGCGGCTGTGACGAATGCCAGCCTTGGACACACACACACGCAAAGGTGAGGGCAAACGGACATGAATACACACCTAATCTCTGACACACACCTACACGTGAAAGGGATACACACATAACCTGGATAATGTAACACACGCACACACACACATGCGGCAGCCTTGGGCAGTAACCTCCTGACAGTTGACGTCCATAATGAGGAGTTTAAATGTATTTCTACTCATAAGCTGTTTCTATTGTGCAGCCAGAGAGCGGCACGTTTAACGCCTGCTGAGGCACAAGCCGCGTCATCAGATCACTTTCATGAACTCTTTTTAAGAGCTTCAAATCTATTCCCTTAATTATCAGAAGATTCTCAATATGAATGAAACATGTGTAATATAACTTAAGCTAACACAGAGGTGGAGCTGCTGGCATGTTATAGCCAGGTGTATGCAGTATAAGGGTCAGTGAGTAATCTATAAACTCAACAGAAGTGGTCTGCCACTGCCCACATTGGTAATTTGGCTATTTGTGTATTAACGCTTTGTGACGAGGGCAATCCCACTGCACCGGTCCAAAGGGTTCACATGGGAAGAAACAGGCTGCAAATTCAATAACACACGCAGGCGTCCAAAACAAATGCAGCGACAGAAACGCTGCAAATCCAGTCAACACAACGGAAGTGCTCCAGGCCTGTAGGGGGCGCTGGGTGTAACAGCTTTGTTATTGATGGGAGAGAGAGAGACGAGGCAGTGAATGTGTTATCAGGCTTCATCATGTTAGACGCTGCTGGATGATGTCCCACTTTATAACCTGAGCGAAGAAATCACACTTCACCATCAACAGCTTTGCTAAAGTAACCGCTGCTAAGTGTAGCTTCTGTTAGCTACCTGGTATTTGTCTCACAGTTAGCTGTGCAGCTAGCGGTAGGCTGCTTTGAGTTGACTCTGCGCTGTGTCTGAGCACAGGAAAGTGATTCAATTAACTCTACTAACGAGCACTCAGTGTCAGAGTCCAGGTGAGTCACGGTAAATATCCTGGCTAACGTTAACGTTACTCCCTGTCGTCAAACTCCACCATCACTCCCCAGTGAGTCCACCCCCCCCCCACCCGGGCCTGACCGGGCGGTTCCTGTGCCAGTTTGAGGAGAGAACACAAACACACCTCTGCGCTCAGAGCCCAGCACCGGGCAGAATCAGCTGATAGTACTGCTAGCTGCACAGCTAACTTGTGCTAATGGAAGCAACATTTCGATCTTGCTCTCGGCTGTTACTGAGCGCCCCCTACAGGCCTGGAGCACTTCTGCTGTGTCGACTGGATTTGCAGTGTTTCCCTTTTGCGTGTGTTTTCTGGGTTCGTGAGCTTCTGACTTTGGATTGTTTCTGTGTTTGCAGCATTTTTCATTTTAATGCATTTGTTTCGGCTTTTTGCAGCATGTTTCTGTTATTTGCAGCGCGTTTCTGTCGTTGCAGCTGTTTTGAACTTTAGCCTGTGTTTTTGGGTTTGCAGCCTGTTCTTCTAATGTAAACTGGCTCTTTGCAGCGTGCTTGCTCTTGTCGGCCACCGTACTTATGGACCTAAAAGCTGTAAAAACATAGATGTTATACCTATTAAAATTCTGTAGGTAAAACTCGAGCTACTAAGGTTTTTAATGGCAGCTAAACTTAAACAGGACTCTTTAGCTGCCTGCTTATTGTTCCTGTGCGTTTTCTATTCATACTTTATACATTATTAACGAAGGTTAAAGTGAGGACACACACATTCACACTCCTAATGTGGCCATAAATTCCTTCGCTCAACTCTGCTTTCGTCCCTCCTCCCTTTAAAAACTCTGATTTAAAGGTTGAAGCTAAACGCAGACAGCAGACTGAAAATGTTCTCGTGTTCTCGTCAGGAAGGTTCTCCGTCTGCAGCTGCCGCAGCGACAGCAGACATTTCCTTCACTCTCATCTAAAGTGAAGCGTGTCGTGTTGTTTGTCTTCACTAGGCAGCAGGAGCGGCATGTTCGCTGCTAACGAGGACGCGCGCGGCTCACTTTGTCTCTGCAGTCGGACGTTTTGTGCCAACAAAAGCAGAAATAAGTCATATTTTATCTTCAACGCAGCGAGAGGAGACAGAGAGGCAAACTACAGATTGATAGACGCAGATATGCAGAGCTACTTCAAATTTTGTGAGATGAGTGCTTAATCTGAAACAGCTGATGAGAATCAGGCGAAGATAAACTCAGACAGGGAGTAACACGGGAAGCGAACCCTGCACACATTTCATCGACAGTCTGACAGCAGGTTTATGGTTCAACCTCTCGACTTCAACACGTTCAAATTAAGCTCACACTGCACCTGAACCACAAACACAAGTTATTTAGTGTACAGAGTCATTTATCTGTAACCTGAGCGTTAGGATTGCACAAGAATTCTCTGTTTTCTGCTGCTTCATGTTTCCAGCTGAACTCAGAGCAGCACAAGCAGCCTGATGGAGGTTTTTTTTTACACACGTATCAGAAGTTTTTTAGCTTTTGTTGTTGTTTTATGAAACTTTCAGAGTATCAAAAAGAGGCACTCAGGATGCTTCTTCTGCCTGCAGGACAAATTCAATACTGCCCAGCAGGAGTGCAGACTCTCTGCGACATGGGCTCCTAAATCCATTCACATCCTCATATACAGACTGTGTATGTTGTAATTAAATATATTACACTGACAGTAACACAGGTTATGCTCTATAAGAGAGCAGACATCTCGCACCCTTCTTCACGCCTAACGGAAGAGGTGTTGTACGAAAGGTCACGTGTCTGATCACTCACGTTTCTGAGCGCACCTGAACGCAGCATAACCCCCCGAAACAGGGCAGTGAGGGAGACATGCCCGGACTTGTTTACTGCAGCTACTACGGAGACATCAGTGATCGCTGAGGGACTCTTTTTCTCGTGTGTGCGTCCATGAACATGTAATTTGATGCACAGAACCAACAGTTGTTCCAGTGAGAAGACAATCTCCTTAAAGGCGTTCATCTCTGGTGTTACGCTGCTTGTATCAAATATTTGGTGTGATAGGTGTTTTCACAGAGTAACACCGATAATGTGCTTGTCTGCAGTCTGACTTGTTCACAGTGGATCTGTGATGTAACTTGAGCTCGGGCTGCAGTTTGTATCACAGCAGCAGGAGAAAAGAGCTGTTTTGATGTCGACAGGTGACAGGAGAAATCAAAGCAGAGCTGCAGCGTCTGTCTCCCACCACCTGTCTCTGCAGACAACACCTGTACATCTGTTAGCCAGGGCCTGAACTCTACAGGGGTCAGAGGTCGCCGGATAGAGACTGCGGGGGCGAGAGGAGAGACGGGGGGCTCACAGTCAGTTTTACAAGCTGCCTTTTCAGGGCGGCAGACACACACACACACACACACACACATACACACACACACACAGCTGCAGTGGACAGGGTACACCTGGAGGAAAATAAAGACACAGACACACAAGCTCAGGTGTTTCGAGCCGAGCTATGTGTCTGCTTCAAACTTTTAAGAGTCTGGGGGCAGAAGTGACACACACACACACACACACACACACACACACACACACACACACACACACACACAGGGTCTTGGCTGTGAACTATATACCTAATGTCAGCAGTGTGAGTCTCATGTTGACCTGACATGAACCTGTCCTGTAGTCTGAGCTGGTCTTTAACTGGTTTGGTGCTCGGTCCACACGACGAGTGTAGACGAGTGTTAGCACCCTTTCATAACTCATCTCTGTCCATGCTAATGCACCAAAATATCCCCGTGACGGGCGCTGCCATCTTGTGAAGGTGACATCATTTGGAGCCAGAGCTGTGCAGTAGAGATCGGCGGGTGGAGCCACTTCCGCTAACCAAACACACACTTATACCCGAAGACGTTTAACAGCAGAACAGCTTCTTGTGTCGGTCTGAAGCAGATATTCACGCTGATGGAAAGTTCAATGACTGTAGTGTTAGCGTTAGTTACGTCTCCTCTCGCCGTTCCTCCTCTACTCTGCTACTTGGGAACAGAACGCTGCAGGAGCCCCATTTGTCCACAGAGCTGTCAATCATGAGGCCACGCCCCCTTTTTATAGCATCAAATAACTAATTAAAGTAAACTTGTTAGAAAAATAAACACTTGGACATAAATCAGCATGATAAGAACTAACTATAATGACAGAAACCATGTTTGAGAAAAATGTATTTGACGTGTATTTTGATTTTATAGTTTGACTCATGTCCCATCTGTTAACATGGAGGAGGCGGGCTTTATGAGCTATACTGCAGCCAGCCAGCAGGGGGCGATAGAGAGGGTTTGGACTCACTTTGAGGGAGCTGCTCTTTCTGGTTTCTTTCTGCACTGTCATCAAGGTTTGTCTTCGTTTCGGATCAGTGTAAAGCTGGAGCATATACGTCGTGTAAATGATGCATTATAACAACAAGCGTTGTGGTGCTTACGCAGCCTGACTGTCACTCTGAGCAGATCGTCCGACGAGGGGCTGATTCACTGTGCTGAGTTTTGGTTTTTAAAGTAGATTCAGGCTTCTTTGACTTTTTGTGAACTCTTCTCTCAAACTGGAAGTCAAAAGGTTGTATGAGAAGATAAATATCGCTCTCAGAATTAAAGGCATCAGTCAGTTAGCTTAGCATAGCTTAGCTTAAAAGACGGGGATAACAGCTCTCCCGGTTCAGTCACCTGCCGACATTATCTTGCTCTTGGTTTGAGTGTCTCTGACTGAAATTTAAAAACTAAACCGATAAGAAGCTAAAAACACTCACAGACAATAAATGATCTAATCACTGCCTTTAAGAGACTTTTAAATGATCTGACTGTGAGGCTTTGACGCACATGTGACACTGTGATTGTTTAGAGCAGTCACAGCAAGAATAAACAAAGGTCAACTTTAACAGCTGCCACTGTGAACACTTCGGCCTGACCTTTGACCTTGGATGTCGACCATGCCCGCCTCCAGCAGCCGATTCAGGCTTTATGAGACGGTAAAACCAGGTTCAGTGATTCATGATGCCATTAGAGCGCAGGTCAGCTATTTAATCATTACATAACCAAACACGGGGTCTATTAAAACAGAGAGCCGCAGCAGCTTAACAGCTTCTATTTACAGTGAGACGTTTGTGTACAGAAAATAAATTACACACAACAGACCTGCAGGAGAGGAGAGATGGGGCGAGAGATACGGAGAGGTGGAGGAGAGAGAGAGAGGGGGCGATAGCAGAGAAAGAAAGAGAAAAACAGGTGGGAGAGAGGTCGAGATAACGAGAGAGGAGATGAATGAATGTGCATCTGCTAGCATGGCTGTTAGCTTAGCTTTTATCTGCCCCTACCTACCTGGCTGCATAAAGAAGACTTTGTTGTTCTATTGATCACTTTAAATCTATTTCTTTAAAGCTTGAAGAAGATAAACACCTCTTAAATCTCAGGAAAGCTAGCGGATGTCGCCTGTGTGTTTCTGGACTGTGGAAATGAAGCCTCAGGTTCAGGATGAGGCCGTCGCCATGTTGGATTCTGGAGCCAGAAGTGACCACGTTTGTAGGAGAGGGTGGAGCCGTGGACGAGCGAGGGGTTAGCTAACGCCAAGTTATTAAAGCTAACAGTCTGTGTCCGTGGTCGGTTCATTACCTGGTGAACGAGCAAGTTTAACTTCCTGTTTCCCACAGAGCTGTTCCCCTTCAAAATAAGATTTATCGCCCAAAATTACGACTTTATTCTGGAGATCTCAGAAGTCTTTAATGTGGCTAATCCTCGTAGGCAGGGCACCAGAGCATGCACTACGTTTTCTAGCATGTAAGTCAGCCAATACAGCTGTGAAATCACGGCTCTCTGTAGGGCACTTGATATTTTTCCACAAGAAGGCATCCTGGAGACTTCATCACATTTGCTCCACTGCAAAGACAGGAAGGGCACCTCTCAAGCATCCTAGCGGTCATTTCATCTCTTGTTTCCTCCACCGGAGCGGCCTCCTTAAGGTCACGTAGCCGTGTTTTCTCCACTCACATTCCTTCCTGGAAGGTCCTTTTCACATGGTCTCCACTGGAAGGAGCGTTACCAGGTTCCTTGAACTGAGAGTTTTCTGCACTAAAATGCACCCTGGACGGCACCTTTCTCCACTGCAAGGGCCACTGAAGAGACGTCCCTCTCCCCAGCAACGTTTTCCAGCTCCAACTGGCTCCTTTGGATGTGAAGGAGCAGCGGCTCTTCTCCTGAGCTCCCTCCAGATGTCTGAGCTCCTTCCCCTCTCTCTAAGGCTGAGCCCAGACACCCTGCAGAGGAAACTCATTTCAGCCGCTTGTATCTGCGATCTCATTCTTTCGGTCGACCCTTCAGGTCCCTCTTCAGCACGACGGTCCGGTACAACGCCCGGATTACTGCAGACGCTGCACCGATCTGTCAGTCAATCTCACGATCCAAGTTACCCTCATTCGTGAACAACATCTGGAAAAACTTAAACTCACTTCACTTGAGGCAGAGACTCTCTCCCCGCCCGGAGGAGGCAATCCACTGTTTCCTGCAGAGAACCACGGCCTCAGACTGGGAGGTGCTGACTCTCTTGACCCTTAGGGCCACTTGATCATGTTTCCCCTGTAGGAAACACTTTCTAGAGGAAACTTAATGTTGTTCTTGTTCTCTCATCTGGCGGGGCAACATTAACTTTTGGCTTGAGCAATGTCATCAAGCTACGTGACCCAACAACAGACATCTCTACGACACTGCTGGTACCGTCTTGGAGGAAACCTCTGCAGAGCATGAGACAGAGCGGCACTCACAGAAAAGAGAGAAGGCTTTAAATAACGCTCAGCACGGTGTTGATGTGTCGGTAAGATGAGGGTTTAGTCCTGCGCCAAAGCAAAACAAACAGATATCCTGAGCTGCAACATGAGGAGCTGCTGGTAACACTGCTGCCTCGCTCTGCCTCTCTGTCGTCCTCTCTTCCTCTCAAGACTTACTGAACCCTTTACCTCTGTTTCACCCCTCTATTGTTCACCGGGGGCTCATCTATCAGAAATGTAACCTAAACCAAGAATAACCGGGGCCGTAGATGTCGGTCCTTGAGGTCTGAGGTCTGTGTTGATTCCTCCTCAGGCTGAGATTTGTGAGTTTCATCCGTGATGACACTGTCGCTGTGTGAGCGCTGAACAACACCCGTCTGTTGAACACACAGGACAGGAAGGTCAAAAGTGTGGCGATGGACGGGGCGTGTCTTCACAGCGGTCAGGATGAGGAGAAAAGGGGGCGGGGCTGGTCGAGGGGTTCAGTTAGACTAGAAAAGAACTCTTACTTTTTATTTAGTTTATTTATAGTTGAAACAACCGAGTTCAGCGACCAGAAGGCTCGGTCTGAGTCAAGGAGGGAAGTTCAGGTCATTTTAAAGTTATAAAAGAAGTAATGCTGAAGTCACGTCTGAGTCACTGTGATCATGTTAGAGTCCTAAAGGTTACGCCCGAGTCATCAGAGGTCCGAGTCATGCAAACACAACACTGGTGAAGCTGCAGACTCAGCTCGACCTTGACCACAGAAAGAGATCGAGCTGTACTTTAACCGAGCTGCTGACTGAGAGCACAGAGACTCAACTTATGTAACGAGAAAATTCAGTGTAACCTCCAAACCATCCTGGATCAGTTTCTGAACACAACTTCAGTTTGACCGGACTCATTAATACAATTCTTCCACTTAAATCTCCCGAGAGGATCTCTGATGTTGTGTGGACGTTGGCGCCCCCTGTGGACAAAGCTGAACGTCTCTTTGCTGATCCTGTTCGTGTGTGAGTCGTGTTTTGTGATGAGAAATCTCCTCCTGCTTTCTTTGAACACTCAAACGTATCAGTCTTTATGTTTCTGCAGCGTGCTGTTAATCACACGCATTAAATATAAGCATACAGGAGGTGTTGCAAAGGTGTTGCTGTCCCAGTTTGAGCTGTGGTTCTGTTTCCAGTGTCTTTCAGGTTTGTTTAACACAGACTACATAAAAGATGGCCGACATGACGGCTCCCCAAACCCTCTCTGTCGCCCCCTGCTGACTGGCTGCAGTGTAGCTCATAAAGCCCGCCTCCTCCATGTTAACAGATGGGACATGAGTCAAACTATAAAATCAAAATACACGTCAAATACATTTTTCTCAAACATGGTTTCTGTCATTATAGTTAGTTCTTATCATGCTGATTTATGTCCAAGTGTTCATTTTTGTGACAAATTTATTTTTAATTAGTTATTTGATGCTAAGGGGGTGTGGCCTCATGATTGACAGCTCTGTGGACAAATGGGGCTGCTGCTGTTCCCGAGTGACAGAGAAGAGGAGGAACGTTCCAAGTCATGTCAGGGGAACACTTCCCAACAGGTTTCCAACAGTGTCTGGAGCATCGCAGGAGAAGAATCAGAGAGCAGAGATCTTACAGAACACACGGCTCAACACGAGGCCTCGCCTCTCTCTCCTTTTCTATGTCGAACGTTCAACTCGATTAAGAGCAGAGGAGATAAAGTCGAGATGTTAGAGAGGGAGAGACAGAAAACAGCCTGGCTGCATCACACGCACGCACACACACACACACACACACACACACACACACACACACACACACACACACACACACACACACACACCCTGGAAACATAGCTTGATGCTAAAGAGTTGTGAAAGCAGTGATGCTCTCTGACTCCCCCTCTCTGTCTCTCGCTCACTTCCTGTTGTCCTGACCCCCCCACTACACTCTCATCTATCTGTCTCGCTCTCTCTTTCAAACACACACAGGCGCGCGCACACACACACACACACTCTTGCTCTCACTCGACAACAGCCGTTTTGGGGGGAAAAATATGCTCCAGAGTTTTGTTCTATTTACGCTGCCCTTTCACATCAGGTCAACGTGTGTTTCTGTGCATGTGTGTGTGTGTGTGCATGTGTGTGTGTGTGTGTGTGTGTGTGTTGTGCAGCTCTCACTGCATTTGCATGTATCACCTCATGGCTAACTGGCTCCCGCAGCATGCGAACACACAGAGCGAGACTGAAGCTAGAACAGAGCGGAAGGAGCCTCTTCTTCTTACACATTACTGAATGAAAACAGAGTCAAATATCGAACACAGAGAAAGGAGCAGGTGAGTTTGTGACCTTGTCACCTGCGCCCCCTTCTAACAGAGAAAGATTTGTGTTTGAAAGGGATTGTTCTCGTCTCGATGGATCGTAGTTAGAGCTGTTCTGTTTGGTGACCTGGAAGAACTTCAGGCTCCTTCAGCTTTCACGTCTCGTCTCTAACTTTGCTTTTACTCTGAACTGACTTTGCTACAAACATTTAAAATGGTTTGAGGTCTTTAAAGCTCAAACATGACACAAAGTAGTGGACCTGATGCGAGCTGATCATTTATAAAAATATGTCTTACAACTTATTTTACCCTGAGACATTACAGACCGGACCGTTAGCATACAGAGAGGAGGAGACCAGACGTCTGTGACGGGTCGGGTCCATGAAGCAGGAGATACAAGCAGGTTTAAGGCCCTCCAGGATTTTGCAGCGTTTTCTGTGATTGTTGCTGCCAAAGTGTCTGCAGCTTTGTTGCAATGCGAGTTGTGATGATTTTATGGGATGCACGATATTTTGCCAATATCCGATATGCCGATATTTTCCAACCCTTTTTGCCGATTTCGATACCGATATATTAGGCTCATGTTTTTTATCCACCTAACTGCAGAGAACATCAAGTCTCCCCTGTAGTGGGATTGATATCATGCCTGCTCTTATTGTAGTGGCCAAAAACTGCCACACCGCAGACATCGTGCACCCTTCTTCATGCTTGACCGAAGAGGCGTTGTACAAAAGGTCACATTTCTGAGCGCACCTGAATGCAGCATCCCCCCGAAACACGGCAGTGAGGGAGACATGCCCGGACTTGTTTGCTGCACCTACTACGGAGACATCAGTGATCGCAGACGGACTCTTTTTATCGTGTGTGCGTCCGTGAATATGTGAGCTAGTTTTGCTCTGATGTTTATGTTCCTCTCTGTTAGCGTCGGCTTTGGCCGCGAGTGTATTTTCGGTGTGTTTGATGTTAAGTCGGTAAAATGAGGAGAATGGGAGCTAACTGTTAGCTAGTTAAGAGCTGTGAATGTTTAACTTGTTCATCAGCTCGAGTTTCTGATTTTTCTGAGTTTCTTTTATGTGTATATTGTTGAGAACTTTGTGCAGGCAGCGCGCACACTTTTGCTGATTTAACGTCGTAGCATTACGTCAAACTTTGTTAGGGAATCATCGAGTGTTCACGCAGAATTAAAGCGTTGTTTTATCGCCGCAAAAATATCAGCAGGAAAATGACATATCTGCTGATGCTGATAACATGCCTCCTTACTTCCTGTCCCTTCAGTCCATGGAGTTTAATGAAATGCTTATTTCACCCTGCACGTGCACATTCAATGCTGTCCATATGTGCAAAGGTGAATCTACTTATCTCTCTTTTTACATTCACTCTGTTCTACTCGTTATTTAGGCGGCTGCGTCAGAATAAAACAATTGATATGAGAGGGGGATTATTATCTCACTGGCACATGAGCGCTGACACACACATCTGTACCACGTAGCTACTACAGTAAAAGACGCCCTCAGTTTATAGAACATCGCAGACCTCAGGGATACTGGAAGATCAAAGAAGTGACTTTGGTGACATAAACGACTTCATGCGTGTGAGGGAGACAGGATGATCGGTCAAATTTGCAGAAAAGTTGCAGCAATTGGTTGGCTGCTACAACTGTTGATCAGGTTGGATGCAACAACATCTCCCAACTCATCTAACCGTTTATGATGTCTTATCATACGGTATCACATCTATTTTATTTTATACTAACACAAGTTTTTAATCCCAACTCAAATCCTGCAGCTGTCTGTGACCCTGAGCTTCAGTAAAGGTGCCCCTCTCGCCCCGTGCATCACGTTTATGGTTTAAAATCTAACGTACATGCAGATAAAACACGGTGAAAACTGATTTTCTCTTTGGCTGATTTTAAAGATCGCGTTCAGGTGGAGTTAAACATGATGTTTTCTACACACAAAGAGTGTGAGTAGAGAGCATCAGAGAGACGGGAACATGTTATTGATTCTCATCATGTCAGAACACCTCAGATTCATCCTGTGAGACGTTCAGGGTCCCGACCCAAAGTTCAGAAAACACTGTGATAGAGGGCCGTAGTGAGAGAGAGAACAGGTGCACAACATGATTAAAGAGGAGGGGTGATGATGAACTGAGTCAGCACAGGTGTGTACGCACACTCAC
>NW_027211691.1:25245000-25255000 GCF_022749685.1 Semicossyphus pulcher
TGCACGGGCTGACGGGTCGAGGTCAGGTGGATCAGGTGTTTTCTTCTTCTGATTACAGCCACAGACTTCGGACCTGCAGAGAGACGACTGTGTGCTGCTCAGAGGCACTGCGGCACCACTCACCGGAGAGAGGAGGATGTTCTTATGTCACATGACGAGGGTGACCAAAGCAGCTTTCTTCTATTTAAATGCAAAAGTTTGAGCGTTCCTGAACCAACAAAAGGCCTAAAAACTGTTTATTCAAAGCAGACTCGACGACTGTGATGCTCTGAGAAAACAATCTACTGACAGACAACTAGAAAGAGAGAACGTATCACTCCAGTTTCAATCTACAAACCCTAACAGCTCTGATGATGATACCTCCTCTGGGAGCGACGGCCAACTTTGCAGGGCTTCTGCTGTAGCCAGCGGTTAGCAGTTACTGTTTCTCCTGCTGATACGTGATGGATCAATACTGCTCGGACTACAAACGTACTTCAAACAGAAACCAAAATCCGGTCCCAGATGACTCCAGTTTTAGCTGTCCTGCAGCGACTCCCAGTGTCTTTAGGAATCCATTTTTAGTAGTTTGACTTTTGGCACCGGCCTCTCTGACTAACTCTCTGTCATCTTACGATCCCTCATGGTCTCATGATCCTCAAACCGGCTCCTCAGCCTCTTTTAACACTGAACCAGCAGTATGGAGCCCCTTCCCAAGGCTGTGAGAGACGCTAACAATGGGACCATTTTCAAACTTGGCTTGTAACAAATGTCGGCACATATTTTACCGTTAGTCCTTTTGTTTTTGCATCTTTGACACATTTGATTGTTGCAGCAGATTCCTCATTTCTTGGTCCACTTTTAGCACCTGTTTCTGTTTTATTCTCACATTGTTCACTTTACTGTAACTTCTCCTGCTTATTATATAATCATGATATTATCTTAAAAGGGAATTCCTTTGAGTTTTGCACCTTTCTGTCTCATTTAGATCAAGAAATGTGTCTCTAAAAAGCCCACAAATGACCTTCAATTTAATCTAAATGATTTTAAATGAAACATACTATAAGAAGTTTAAAAGAGAAGGACTGTAAAAAATGACAAAACTCAACTGAAAAATACAAAATACACTGTAAAAAATGAGAGCGTGTTGGAGAGAGGCGCTGCACATCAGTTAATCATCTCACTGTCACTCTGTCTGTATCAGTCATACACATATTGATAGTGACACACACACACACACACACGCACATACACACACACACACACACACACACACACACACACACACACACACACTGCGGGCTGGATGTCTCAGTTGGTTGGTTGTTGCGTAAAAACGCGACTGGAACCAGCAGCTTCCCAGTTTGTGGTTTCGTAAGAGGAAACCAGGCCAGTGGGTCAATATCTGATAGGAAGTGACCTCTGACCTGTGTGTGTGTGTGTGTGTTTGTGTGTGTGAGAAAGTATCCGGTGGAAAGGTGGATTACAAATCACTTATTAAAAAAACAAATAAAAAAAACAATGAAAATTAGACTTTTAAACCTTTTAAATGATAAAAAAAATAAAACTGATTCTTCAGCTCAGTGACGGTTCACTGAACGTTTAGATCAATATTATGACTTTTATTGGTTATAAATTTAGCTTCAGCTCGGCCCTACGTTTGGTTTAAAATGTTTAGTAGCTGCAGGAAACAAAATAAACAGACGATTAATGTGCAAATTGTCTGTAAATTTAAGTTCCTGTTTCCTGTTTTACTTATTTTAATTTAATCTTAAATATTACAAAATAATTCAGAATGATATCATTTAAACTATTCAATTTATCCTCTTTTAAATAAAATGCATGAAGGCTTTTATTTTGGTAGTTTTCTGTTATTGACTTTTAACGTGTCAAACAAAATGTTAACTTCTATTCAAACACAGATGTCATCAATTTAAACCACAGCAACATAACTCTGTTTAGTGAGTGTGATGATGGGTAATCAATACAGACTTTAGACAATGCATGTGTGTGTGTGTGTGTGTGTGTGTGTGTGTGTGTATCGATCCCAGCTGGTAGAGTGTGTGTTGTTTGTGTTACAGATCAGTGTCCGGCTGTCAGATGCCCAGTGTCACTGTACCAAAGTGCTGCTGTCTGATTGGCTGCGGCTCCACCCAAACACCAATAGATCAATGCTGTTGATTGGTTAACATGGCAACATGCCCCGACAGCTCGACCAATGACCTTGCTGCTTTCCAATATCCGATAACACATCACTGACAGAGCTGGTGGTAGAGGACTGCCTTTATCTGCTCCTCAGCTCACTTATTTAACCTGCTGGAGACATGTTCCAACAACAGGAGTCATTTTCAATGGTTAAAGGGAGATTTCATTTATTTTTTAAACCTTAACTCTGTTCCTCGTCTAAGAAGGAGTCTAACAGGAACACAAAGTGTGTGAGTGTCTCCAGTAGATGTGTTCATCCTGCAGCAGTGAAACAGGCTGTAATGGCTGCAACATAATCCTTGATGGGTCAAAGGTCGTCCACTAAAAGTTCTTGTTGTTTCCACTGACAGGCTCAGATTGTTATTCTAAGTGTGTGACAGCATTACAGAAAGGATCCCTACAGAGATAGACCTTTTTGTTACAGAGGAAGATGATTGTTTTAACCACACACAGACGTTACATCGCTCTCTGCACACACACCAGACTCCATTCAGAAAAACACTGATTTAACCTTGTAGAACACAGGAGCTGCTGGTGTACCGCTGCCCCAATCTGTTAGTTTGTTTGTGTGATTGTGTGAGTTTGGTGTTTTAAGTGGTTAGTGCGGCTCCAACACAATATTTGTTTAACTCACAGTATTATAAAAAAACGTATTGATTTAGTCTAAAGTAGACATGCAACTCCCATCTTCTGCAAAGTAAAAAAAAATGCTTTTCAGTGGAAACAACAAGAACTTTTAGTGGACGACCTTTGACCCATCAAGGATTGTGTTACATTTAGACCCCTTTAGAAAAAAGGGTGCTGGGTTACAAATACTGGAATTTCCCTTTAAGACATCAGTAAGTTAAACCAGACTGATGAAGTGAACCTAATTTAACTTGTGCATGTTCGACAGGTGTTGATCTGGTTCCAGCAGGACGGTCACAGTGGAATAAAGACCTGCTGCTCTGGGTGGGAAACCCCTCTGAAAACCAGAGACATCAAGGCAAGTGTGGGCGATGATTATGTGTGAGAGACAGGAAGAGTGTATGTCCATGCATCAGTTTCAGACAAGTTTATGTATGATGACAGTGAGAGGCATCTGTGTGTGTGTGTGTGTGTGTGTGTGTGTGTGTGTGTGTGTGTATGTGTGTGTGTGTGTGTGTGTGTCAGTTTCCGGAGCAGCAAACCACCTGATCCCTCGATTTCACCTCGTTTAACTCGTTAGGCGGATCGCACCAATTAGCCTGGGGAAGTGGGCCAACCCTCCAAACACACACACACACACACACACACACACACACACACACACACACACATACACACACACACACACAGAATCTGTGAAACGAGTGAGGCAAAACACAGCTGAGCTCCGGTCGACACCACGGAGGAGAGTTGTTATATTGTTCTGCTCTCTTTAGCTGTCTGTGAGAGGCTTGCTCAGTTTGTCGTTACAAAGCACAACATTGATGAAGTTGATTGATTTCAAGTTTCATCTCAAAATCGTTAAAATAAAAAATACTGAAAGAAAACAGTTTTGTTTCACACAGCCGGATGAATCCTCTTGTAATCAGTCCCTCCGATCGTTGCTTCCTAAAACGTTTGATTCCACAGCTGATTTTTTTTTAAGGTGCAATGAAAGTTACCGCGTTTGTTCAGAACACATCACACATCCCTGTGAGCTACAAACGCTCCTTTAAAGCCGTCTGCTGACATCACTTCCAGTCAATTTGTGTGTCAAGATGCCAAATCAATGTGAAAAATGGAATGAAACTCGTCATGGAAGGAACAGTCATTTCACACGGCACCATCATCTGTCCAAAGAAGAACCTACTCACTATTTATTACATGAATCTGTTCTCCTTGTTGTTTCGGTGCTACGCTTGTATACAACCTCTGATAGAGATGGTGATCACTGTCTCACTGTACAAACTCTCTGAGATCAACACTGACTCACATCAACTCAGCCTCTGATTGGTGGAAAGTTAAAGGCACCAGGAAGTGGCTCAGTGAGCGGCTAACAGGACAGGACACGGATAAATAATCACAATAAGACATGAGTGTTGGATTTGTTCTCATGGATTCACTGCCTCCTTAAAGACGACCACACCGGAGCCTCGTTAGAACGGATCAGCTGTTTGTCTGTAGCCTGCAGCGTTCTGGAGATATTAAAGACACAGTAAACGATGTTTATATAACACCGCAGACCTGTGAAGATCAATGTTTGGTGATGTACACGTCGACGCCCGGGGGGAAATTGAGGAAAAGTTGCAGAGATCGTCTGAATTTGCGTGAATTCGCTGAATCGCAACCTCCTGGAGGGACCGATAAACATGATACATCTTTTATTTTGGTAGTTTTGAAATTGACTTTGAACTCGTCATTGCCAAACAACATCTGTTAAATCAATTGTTCAGCCTACTTTCTTCCTCTGTGACATTTGTTGGTTCAAATCAAAGTGAAAATGTGGATAGCAAAAGATGTTAATAAGCTTGAACGCAGGTCTAAAAACTTAAACTCCATTTTAACTTTAAAACCAGCTCATACACGTGTTCACCAGTAAGAAGCTTTTCTGTGGTTCAGGAGTCAGACTTTTACGGAGGTATATTTGTGTCTACTTGTGCACGCTGAAGCTTTTATCCATCCCATTCGTACAGTATTTTCTTCTTCCTGTTATAAACGACTCAAACTGAAGTTCTGCAGAGTGAGAAACTTAGAACAAACGTCCTGTCCCTGCGCCCGAGGAGGGTTCTCCTCTCAGGTGTTCAGGTGCCGATGAAGGCGTGCAGCCAAAACCATTTGGGATGAATAAGCACAGTTAAAGGGGAGAACAGTTGTCATCCCAGGTGTTTGTGTGTTTCAGCTGACGTGCCTCGGTTGTTATGGCTCTGAGGGTGTGCACCTCGCTGGGTGAGCTCGCTGGATTTGTTCATATTAAATCTCCACAGGCCACTGCACGCCACAAGGAAACAAGAGGCGATTTATACACGGCTAGGAATTATTAGACCAAGATGAGTTCATTAAAGCGAACTCGAAGCATCTTTTGTTGTTCGTTCAGTGGAAAGGCTGTCTTAGCATCACTGGGATGTGTGGCAGGATTTTCAAAGTAAAGTTCAAGTGAGGATTTTTACTTTCATACCCGTCTGTCCTTTCCAATCTTGTAAACACGATGAAACGTCTGCAGGGATTATCTTTCATCTCTATGTCCATGTAAAGTAATGATCTGGAAGGTTTTCAAACAAAGACCGATGACTACAGATACAACTTCAAAATAAGTGAAAATCCAAAGACAAAGAAACAAACTCGACGCTCAGATGAAGCAAACAGTCTGAAAAGGAAAGGGGGCGGAGATTAGCGCGTGGACGCGGGTTTTGTGTTCCCATCAATGCCGATCGGAGCCGAGACGATAATTACCGGGGTCTACTGCAGAGTCATGTGACCTGGGTCTGAATATCGATTGTAACCTTTCACACTAAGCTAAAAAAAAGCCGGGTGTAAGCGGGTGTTAGCAAGTTTTTTGACCAGTGGGAAATTTAAGAGTCACCACTGAACCTAACCAGCATGTCTTTGGACTGTGGGAGGAAGCCGGAGTACCCGGAGGGAACCCACGCATGCACAGGGAGAACATGCAGACTCCACACAGAAAGGCCCACTACATCCAAACCGAGATTCGAACCAGGAACCTTCTAGCTGTGAGGCGACGGCACTAACTGCTGCACCACGAGGTAAATCCAACCAACCCTTATTTTAGTCAACACATAGAAGAGATCATAGTTTGTAGCTCGAGTGCTCATGCACAGTTTCACTCTGTCTGTGGGAAACATTTGTAACATTTAATCCTGTTGTTTCTGCTGCCCCGTACGTCTAACTGTGTAGGATACGTGCATTTCAAATAAACCTGCCTCGTCTACTTTTCAATATTTACAGTTTCCATTCGTGTGTTGAAACATTTCACTGCCTCCTCTTCCTCTGACACCTAACGCTGATTTAAAGATTTCTCGTCTCCATCCAGATGTTTGGATACATCCAGCCACCATTCATCAAACCCAGAGTTCATGCAATTAATCAGATCAGTAGCCTATACTCTGTCTACTCAACCTGCTGATGAGTGTTTTCTGAACAGCTTTAAAATGATAAAAAGTCCTGATGATTACAGTAAAAAAAACATGTAATAAAAAGATAAAAGAAGAAGTGGGAGTGCAGCGGGAGCGTCTCGTGGCAGGTGTGCTGCTGTTGAATCGCTGGCTCAGGGAAACACATTCAGCCGCTCGTTTGTCATAAAGAGAAACTGAACATCGGCTCACCTGCGTCAGACTGTGCAGCTGCAGACACACATGCATGAACACACGCACACGCGCCAATGAGATGTTCAGAAAGAAGGTCTGCAGGAAACCGCAGGAATTACACTTTGAACGTAAAATCTAAATAGATGTTTACGTCTTTAAATCTGATTCGTCTTGTTTTGATTATTTAACTTCTTAATGGAAGTCATTTAAAAGACTCACACACGGTAATAATATTTGTTATTAACTTGATGCCCAGATTTAGCATTTTATGTCCGCAGGAAACAAACGGGTGCTTCTAAAATCTAGAGGAACAACAGAGCGAGTCAGAGGACACTTAAAAGGGCTTGCTAGCATTGGATGCTAACCTGTAGCTAGCTAGCATGTTGTAACCTTGGCCCTGTGAACCCTCGGTATCTGTTGGAGGGATGTAAAAATTGGAGAAAGCCTTTCATTGCAAGCAAAGACGGATACATGTGCAGGATTAGTAGTAGTAATTGTAGTTAGTTGAGCGCTGTGGGAGACGGCTGCCTCTCCAGTAGCTCTTCAGTTATTTAGCTCTTTTAACTCTTTTAATCGCTCTTTTCACTTTCTGCTCTTCTTGCGAAGAGATTGTGTGCTTTTTTTATTTATCCCATGGATATTTTTAACTTTAATATGCGACCAGGAGCCAGTTTTCTCACTTATTCGAGAGAGGAAATGCTGGCTCTACGAACAAAGGGACGAGCCGGGACACGACACCCCATCCCGGCGGAGCTGAGGAGGAGAACCAGGGGCTGCAAAGCCGGGGCTAAGCTAAAGGCTAAGCTAGCGGACAACCGGAGGCGCTACAAACCGACGATTCCCTCCGTAATCATGGGGAACGTGAACTCGCTGCCGAACAAGATCGACGAGCTGTCCGCACTGAACAACCAGCGGATCTACAGGGAGAGCAGTTTGCTCATCTTCACGGAGACATGGCTAAACCACCTCGTACCGGATGCTAACGTGGACCTGCTGGGATTCACTGCTGTGAGAGCCGACAGAGACACGAAAGCGAGCGGGAAAAGCAAAGGTGGGGGACTCATCATGTATGTGAACAACCGCTGGTGTAACCCAGGACATATCTCTGTGAAGACGGTGTGGTGTTGCCGGGACCTCGAGCTGCTAGCTGTTAGCTTGCGGCCATATTATCTGCCGAGGGAGTTCAGTCACGTGATCACCATCTGTGTTTACATCCCTCCGAGAGCGGACGCAACCACTGCCTGTGAGAAAATCCACTCTGTCACAGCGAGGCTGCAGACACAGCACCCCGAGGCTTTCATGATCATTTCTGGGGACTTCAACCATGCAACTTTGGACTCTACTTTGGCTGTTTTCCACCAGGTTGTTGACTGTCCTACAAGGAACAACAGGACAATTGATCTGCTGTATGCTAATGTGAGGGATGCATACAGAGTCACACCCCTCCCCCCACTGGGGAAGTCTGATCACAACCTGGTTCACCTACAGCCACTGTACACCCCCCTGGTCCGAAAGCAGCCGGTAACAACTCGCTCCAGCAGGAGATGGTCCCCTGAGATGGAAAGTGCCCTGAGAGACTGTTACAACACCACAGACTGGGATGTGCTGATCAACCAGCATGATGAGGACATCGAGGGGCTGACACACTGTCTGACAGATTACCTGAACTTCTGTGCAGACGTGGTCTCCCCTGTTAAGACTGTCCGCTGTTACCCTAATAACAAGCCATGGGTAACGCGGGAAGTCAAAGCTGTCCTCAACATGAAGAAGGCTGCCTTCAGGAGCAGAGACAGGGAGGCCATGAAGGCAGCACAGCAGGAGGTGAAACACCGTGTGAGGGAAGCTAAGGACAGCTACAGGAGAAAGGTGGAGCAGAAGCTGAAGGAGAACAACATGAGGGAGGTCTGGGAAGGTGTGAGGACCATCACAGGTCACAACACAAAGACCAGAGCCGTGGGGGGGACAGTGGAGAGGGCGAACGAACTGAATGACTTTTTCAACAGGTTCAACCAACCCATGCCCCCCCCACCCCCACCCGCACTTCAGCCATCTCTCCTTCTTCCCACAACACACCTCCCCCCAGACACCACAGCACATCCCTCCTCCTCCCCCCCCCCCCCCCACCTCAACACAATCTCCACCTCACATCACCACAGACCAGGTCAGGGGACAGCTGAGGAAGCTCCGACCCAGGAAAGCAGCAGGCCCGGACAAGGTGTGTCCAAGACTTCTGAAGACCTGCGCTGCAGAACTGGGGGAACCACTACAACGGATCTTCAACCTCAGCCTGCAGCTAGGGAGAGTGCCCACCCTCTGGAAGACATCCTGCATTGTCCCGGTTCCTAAAAAGAACCGGCCCAGTGAGCTGAATGATTTCCGGCCGGTGGCACTCACTTCACACCTGATGAAGACGTTGGAGCGGCTCTTCCTCAGCCTCCTCAGACCCCAGGTGCAGCACGCCCAGGACAGCCTGCAGTTCGCCTACCAGCCAGGTGTTGGTGTGGAGGATGCCATCCTCTACCTACTACACCGAGTCCACTCCCATCTGGATAAGGGGAGAGGCACAGCGAGGATTCTCTTCTTGGACTTCTCCAGCGCCTTCAATACCATTCACCCCCCTATGCTTCGGGATAAATTGAACCGGATGGGAGTGGACCCCCACCTGGTGGCCTGGATATCCAACTACCTCACCGACAGGCCACAGTACGTCAGGCTGAAGGACACCACGTCTGACACTGTGGTCAGCAGCACTGGAGCCCCCCAGGGCACAGTGCTGGCCCCTCTTCTCTTCACCCTGTACACCTCGGACTTCTGTCACAACTCAGAGCTGTGTCACATACAGAAGTACGCCGATGACACAGCCATCGTTGGATGCATCAGGGACGACAGAGAGGAGGAGTATCGGAGTCTGGTGGGGGACTTTGCTGCTTGGTGCCGCACAAAACACCTAGAGCTCAACACCTCTAAGACAAAGGAGCTGGTCATAGACTTTGGGAGGTCCAGACCGAAGCCGAGACCAGTCCTACTAGAGGGAGCTGAGGTGGAGAGTGTGGACTCCTACAAATACCTCGGGCTGTGTCTGGACAACAAACTGGACTGGTCAACACACACCAGCCACCTGTACGGGAAGACACAAGGCAGGATGTACTTCCTAAGGAGACTGCGGTCTTTTAACATCTGCAGCAAACTGCTGCGGATGTTTTACCAGTCTGTGGTTGCCAGTGTCCTCTTTTACACTGTAGTGTGCTGGGGAGGCAGCACATCCAAGAAGGACACATCCAGACTGGATAAACTGATCAGGCGAGCCGGCTCTGTGATCGGCATGAAGCTGGACCCTCTGGTGACGGTGGCAGAGACAAGGACACTAAACAAACTGTTGGACATTATGGACAATGCCAGCCACCCTCTGCACACCGTCATCAGCAACCAGAGGAGCCTGTTCAGTGAGAGACTGCTCCTTCCAAAGTGCAGGACTAACCGACTGAAGAACTCCTTTGTCCCTCATGCCATCAGGCTGTACAACTCCTCACTTAGGGGGAGGAGGTAAC
>NW_027211691.1:25260000-25262500 GCF_022749685.1 Semicossyphus pulcher
CCTTCGAGATCTTACACACGCAGTCCTGGAGGAAGACACAGCTCGATGTGTCACACCTGCATTTACAAACCTGTGTGCTATCCGGCCTGTGTTTTGGTCTGAGGTCAGAGGCCTTACCTGGTAGTTTTTACCAAACAGCTGCATGCCCACCACGGCGAAGATGAAGACGATGATGGCGAGGACGAGCGTCAGGTTACCCAGAGCGCCCATGGAGTTGCCGATGATCTTGATGAGGGTGTTGAGGGTCGGCCACGAGCGAGCGAGCTTAAACACACGAAGCTGGAAGGAAAGAGAAACACACAGGAAGGGGAAGACTTTCAGAATAAGACAAATCCTTCCTCTAATTAAACTGACTAATCTGTTTCACTGTCCTCTTTAGTGTCTGTTTAAACATCTGGTTCTGTGTGTGTTAAAGAACCCTTTAGCTTCTCTTTCCTCCCTCTCTAACATCTGGTTCTGTGTGTGTTAAAGAACCCTTTAGCTTCTCTTTCTCCCTCTCTAACATCTGGTTCCATCTGTGTTAAAGAACCCTTTAGCTTCTCTTTCTCCCTCTCTAACATCTGGTTCTGTCTGTGTTAAAGAACCCTTTAGCTTCTCTTTCCTCCCTCTCTAACATCTGGTTCTGTCTGTGTTAAAGAACCCTTTAGCTTCTCTTTCTCCCTCTCTAACATCTGGTTCCGTCTGTGTTAAAGAACCCTTTAGCTTCTCTTTCTCCCTCTCTAACATCTGGTTCTGTCTGTGTTAAAGAACCCTTTAGCTTCTCTTTCTCCCTCTCTAACATCTGGTTCTGTCTGTGTTAAAGAACCCTTTAGCTTCTCTTTCCCCCCTCTCTAACATCTGGTTCTGTCTGTGTTAAAGAACCCTTTAGCTTCTCTTTCTCCCTCTCTAACATCTGGTTCTGTCTGTGTTAAAGAACCCTTTAGCTTCTCTTTCTCCCTCTCTAACATCTGGTTCTGTCTGTGTTAAAGAACCCTTTAGCTTCTCTTTCCTCCCTCTCTAACATCTGGTTCCGTCTGTGTTAAAGAACCCTTTAGCTTCTCTTTCTCACTCTCTAACATCTGGTTCCGTCTGTGTTAAAGAACCCTTTAGCTTCTCTTTCCTCCCTCTCTAACATCTGGTTCTGTCTGTGTTAAAGAACCCTTTAGCTTCTCTTTCCTCCCTCTCTAACATCTGGTTCTGTCTGTGTTAAAGAACCCTTTAGCTTCTCTTTCCTCCCTCTCTAACATCTGGTTCTGTGTGTGTTAAAGAACCCTTTAGCTTCTCTTTCTCCCTCTCTAACATCTGGTTCTGTGTGTTCTAAAGAACCCTTTAGCTTCTCTTTTCTCCCTCTCTAACATCTGGTTCTGTCTGTGTTAAAGAACCCTTTAGCTTCTCTTTTCTCCCTCTCTAACATCTGGTTCTGTCTGTGTTAAAGAACCCTTTAGCTTCTCTTTTCTCCCTCTCTAACATCTGGTTCTGTCTGTGTTAAAGAACCCTTTAGCTTCTCTTTTCTCCCTCTCTAACATCTGGTTCTGTCTGTGTTAAAGAACCCTTTAGCTTCTCTTTCTCCCTCTCTAACATCTGGTTCTGTGTGTGTTAAAGAACCCTTTAGCTTCTCTTTTCTCCCTCTCTAACATCTGGTTCTGTCTGTGTTAAAGAACCCTTTAGCTTCTCTTTCTCCCTCTCTAACATCTGGTTCCGTCTGTGTTAAAGAACCCTTTAGCTTCTCTTTTCTCCCTCTCTAACATCTGGTTCTGTCTGTGTTAAAGAACCCTTTAGCTCATCATCAGGGTCTGTTTTCTTCTTACCTTACAGGGCGTTATGTCTGGTTCAAGGTGCCCTTTAGAGGCTGCTTCAAAGTACCCTTCAACGTCTGTTTTATCCCTTTTACGAGCAGTAAGGTCTCTTTAAAGAACCATTTAGCATTCATTTTAAGTGACCCATTCGTCGCTGTTTCAAGGTACCCTTTAAGGTTGATTTAAGGTCTGTTTTAAGGTGTAGTTTTCTCTTCCAACACTAATTGTTATATCTGTTTAAATAAAAGCCTTTTGCTGCAGTTTAAGGTGCCCTAAAGCGTTTGTTTCGAGGTACCTCTTAATGTCTGGATTTGCTTTTTTAAGGTACCTTTTAGCATTTGTTTAAGATACTCTAAGAAAATCTTTATGACAGTTTGAAGGTCTGTTGTGTCCCCTTTAACAAGTTGTAAGCATTCATTTTAAGTAACCCCTAAGCTGCTGTTTCAAGGTACCCTTTAAAGTAATCTAAGCTCGATCTGTTATCCCTATAAAAGCTGTAAGATTTGTTGGAAGGCCCCCTTTAGCGTCTGTTTTACGTTGTAGTTTTCCTGTCTTACACATCATTTTGTCTGTTTTTAAAAACCTTTTCCGCTCTTTTAAAAAACCTTTAAGTATCGATTCTGTTTCCTTCTTTTCAGGTGGACTGGCTTGTTTAAGGTACCCATTAGCTGCTGTTTAAAAGAGCTCTTAACAAAACGTATATAGTGTATTTTCTTCCTTTGTAC